>NW_021632630.1:0-117157 GCF_004799145.2 Neltuma alba | reverse complement strand
TTCAAAGACTTACTAAACATATATACTTTAAGGCTTGACGAGTGTTTATATAGGTATTTCATATTACTCGCTAATAAAGTTCTGATATTATAGTAAGATTTTTCTCTTTTATAAACAGTGAAACAAGTCTGATTGCTTGGGAGGCACATGATAATAAAAAGAACTTGCATTCTACAATCTAGTAATCAATGATGAACTTTTGATTTACCCACGTAATTTCAAGATCGCACTATTTTATTTATTTAACGATGATGTGCTATAACAACCTTATGCATGTCAAAATTAAATACTCCCTCTAATTCAAATATAAGCTAAACTTTGTTGCGAAAATTTGTTTTTTTAATAAAATAACATTCAATTTTATCTAAGCATTTAATGTTTTTTTTTTTAATTTATCCCTATATATTCTCTTTCCTTCTTGATTTATTTAATACATTCTTTTGCTTATTCCTTCATTAATAAGGGTATATTTAGAAAAAAAACTATATACCTTACATATTTATTATTTTAAACTGATTTTAACTAGTTTCTTGATAAACGTAAATGGATAAAGTTTAGCTTATATTTTGAACTCGAGGGAGTATAAACCAAAAGCTTGTTTATCTCATAAGCTACTATCACAAGTTTTTTAATCAAAATATTAATTTTATAATTGATTTAATCAAAATATGGATGTCTTATTCTTAGGTGGGTATGTGTCGATCAAGATTTTGATAGATAATTAGATATAGATTTTTATCCCAGCAAGCTTGGATATTTCAATCACAAGAAATTTAACTGAGTCAGTCAAAAACGGACTCCATGCTTTTCTTTAGCCTTGACCATATTGTAAAGTGTGATAAACATTTTGATTCTTCTTTACCTCCACAAGGAAGTTGCACTGTAATTTCCAAGTCTATACATGCACCTCTCTCACATAGAATATATCATTCCAAGTTGACTATATATATATATATGTGAGTTTAATCACATCGTTAAGAACATTAGCTCTCCGGCCAATAATCAGAAGATCGAAAGCTGTAATCAAATTAACTGCGACTGATATTCAAAGTTTATTAATTCTTCATATCCCGATACATAACTGCAGTAATTAATAGAGCTAAGAAAACAGAGAGATCAAGACGAGACCGTACTGAAGACAATTAACGTATTAAGGTTTTATCTGTGGTTTATATTTCTTCATCGTAGAGGTCTGGAAGCTGAGGCTTCGTGGGTCCCTGGATCAAACGTTGCTGCTTTATTTGACTTATTTTTTCATGATCATCTTGGGTCAACGACCAGCCAAAGATCTGAAGGTTTTGGTTCATCCTGTCTTTGTTGTAGCTCTTTGGCACGAAGGTCACGCCTTGCTCGTACAGCCATCTCAGACAAACCTGAGCGCTTGACTTGCCCCTCGCTTCTGCTATCTCCTTCACCACATCACTCTCCATGGCCTCGTTGGGTCCCCTGCTCGCTCCTTTCCTCAGCGGCGAGAACGCTGTGGTCACTATCCCTTTTGATTTGCAGAAGTCCAGCAGCTTCTTCTGCTGCCATGCCAGGTTCATCTCCACCTGATTCACCGCCGGCGGAACGGTGGCGAATGACAGTAGATCGTCGAGCTTCTTGAGGGAGAAGTTGCTGACTCCGATGGCTCTGGTGAGGCCCAGCCTCTGGCATTCTTCCATGGCCGCCCACACTCCCTTCAAGTCCAAAGGAACCACATCTTCCGTCTCTATAGGGAACGCGAACTTGCCTGGCTTAGCAGAGATGGGCCAGTGAATCAGATACAGGTCCAAATACTCCAGCTGAAGAGTCCTGCACCACAACATATACACATACACATACATATAAACTTAAGTCCTCCATTATTATTTGTGACCCTGAAACATATATGTCAAAGAAAGAAGTGAGACCTGAGAGAGTTCTGGAGAGAGGCAGGAAGAACGAGGTGAGGATGATTGTTGGTGCACCAGAGCTTGGAGGTGACGAAGGTGTTGTCTGGAGGGGACGAGGCCGAGCTGAAGAGCCTCCTTAATGGCTTCTCCGAGGGCAGCCTCAGAGCCATAAGCAGCGGCGGTGTCTAGGTGCCTGTAACCCTGCCTTATGGCTTCCACAATGGCTTCCTTCGTGTCGGCCTTGCAGGTGAAGTCCGGTGCAGACCCCATCCCGATCACCGGCATCTTCACCTCGCCGGTGGAAGAACCGAGCACCACTGAAGGAATGTCACACACTGCCATGTTTAGCTGCTAAGAACCTTAAGGCTTTTGAAGATATATAGCAGAAATACGTATGAGAGTGAATGAGAAAGTGTAGAGGAACATGTCCTTTTTATAGTGTCCGTGAGATACTTATGCGCGTTGTGTCGCGTGTGAACCGGCGGTCTAATTTGAATAGCTTTATTGTTATAGTTAAAAAAAAAAAAAGAGCAGCACTTGTTGGTTGTTGGGGAACCGGATCGTCTCAGAAGCAATTTTCCCAGCGGCCCTCAGAAGCCTAGAATCCTATCCGTTTAAATGATCTAAAAGCCCACATTACGCCAAGTCATGCAAATGGTGGTGGCTCAGTGGGTCCCACGAAACGCGCATTCTCGGCTTCTTTCTCCTCTATTTTTCTTTAATATATATATATATATATTTCCTCTCATCATCGCATCGCAAAAGAAAACAAAGCTGAGCAAAAGCTAATGATTCCCGCCTTAACCTTGAAATAATATAACATTGGTCACTAAAGTCCGCATGTATGAAAATAGTTTGGTTACCTTTGAGTAGTGAATACTATGAGTGAGAATGGTGGGAGACGGCGAAAGTGGGCTTAGTTTTAAATCATTACCGACATAGACACTTACATGTTCTTGATCTGGGTTCCACACCTTCCACAAATATTTTAATGGGGAACAACAATAATATTGTGCTCTTCACTTTTTTCCAGTTTTCCCTTGCTATATATGATGTTATAGTTTTGGGAACACTAATAGTATTATTATATGCTGCCACCTCAAATGTTGTAAGGAATCAAACTCCTAACATAGGAAGAGGAGGATGAGGATAAGCAGTGAAAGATAGGGGTGGGAGATGGGAAGAACAACCATGAAAGGCCTGGGGATGCAGTAGATCGCTGTTTACCAAGGGGTGGGAGTCGGAAGAGGAGAGAGAAGCCAAGCCCAAGGGTTGAAGACAATGAAACTGTTTCGTGGGACCCACTGAGCTAACATCCATTTTCATGACTTTGCGTAATGTGGGCTTTTAGATCATTTAAACGGACGGGATTCTAGGCTTTCGATGGCCGCTGAGAAATAGCTTCGAGAGGATCTGGTTCCGTTGGTTGCTGGGATCAAAATAAAACCCCGGGGCATACGATACGCCTCTAATCTTATTTATAAGATATTTTTAATACATATCATACAAATCAATAAAAATTTTAAAATTCATTAATTTTTCATTAAAATATAACAATTTTTAAATTTATCCCCGTTTAGTATATACTCTTTTTAAAAAGATAACTATCTATATTATAATAAATAAAGAAACACATAATATATTTATACTAAAAATTTAATAAAGTAACTTATAAATAAGATAAAAAAAAAACTTACACCTTCTATAAGATCAAAGGAATATGTGGGTAGATGCCATGTAGTTGGTAGGTAGGCAATTAAATTTTTAATTTGAAAAATTGGAGTAGCATCATATCTTTTGACTTTAAGTTTTAGCCGACTAAGGGCTTGTTTGGTTTGAGGGGAGGGGAGGGGAGAGAATGTTTTATCCTCACTTTGTTTAATTTGATTAAAATGGAAGGGAGGGGAAGAATTTAATGATCCATTATTTAATTCAAGGAGGGGAGGGGAGGGGAGGGGAGGGGAGGGATAGTAATAATCAATTTACCATTTTACCCTTACATATTAGTTTATGTTTTTCATTGATATATTATATAAATTAATTTACATCTTAATTTAAATTATATAATTTAATAAAATTCAGTCTTATCATGTTAATATGTGTATTAAAAAATTGGTACAGTAATTTTTTATTCTAATTAATATAATAATATATTTAAATAATCAAATTAACAACTTTTATATGCTCTAAGAAAAATGAAATTTTATTCTCTTTAGGCTATCTTTTTTCCAACTTTAAAATATATTTAATAAATAATATATTTATAAAAAAAAATTAATTTTATAATATTATAATTTTTATTTAAATAATTTTTTATTTTTAAATAAAAATTTATAATATATTTTTAATTATAATAATGTATTTTTTATTTTTTTACTTAGGATAATATATTTTATTTAAAATAAATATTATAATAATATATTTATAGGTAGAAGTGGAATATTAAAAAATCTATAAAGATATAATGATCTAAAAATTTGGTTCCCCTCCAAAAACTCCCAATTTAGAAGGGAGTTAAAATGGGAGGGGGGATATTTTAGCTCCCCTCCTCTCCAAAATTTTTAACCAAATGACGGGAGTGGCTCATTTTCCCTCCCCTCTCCTCTAACCAAACAAACCCTAAGTTGGAACACCTCAAGTTTTGTACTGAAAGAGTATGGTCATTATTAATTTATTTCCGCCGATGCAATGCATCTTTCTTGACACTTCCGTCATTACATTTTCATGAGTAATATTTCCGACGCGGAGCCAGTTTTCGGTGCTTATTATTTAATAAAAATTTTAAACTTATTAGATCTGGATTTTTTTATATCTCATTTGGATAGTTTAGATTTATTTTTCTATTTTTATTCATTCAAAATAATTATTTTAGTATATATAGAATCCAAAATAAAGATAATCTCTTAACTACTCCTCCTGTCCTTATTATAAGACCCAATTTGACTTTATTTGGTCCTAATTATAAGACCCAATCCATTTTGTTTCTTATATTTATGCATTTTTTTCCAAGATAATCCTTCTAATAATAATAGTTTTAGCCAATATACTTAATTAACAAGGATATTTTAGGAATGACAACACTTATTTATTATAAATAACCAACTTAACTTACTTCCTTAATCTCCTCAAATAAGTCAATTGGGTCTTATAATAGGACCGGAGGAGTATTATTCTTTCAAAAAATAATTTTTATTTAAAAATAATTAATTAAATATTTCAACACTTAGAAACTTCGGGACCAAAACAAGTCATAACTGAAGTTAGAATTAATGCTAATTAAGTTTGGGAATTATTAGCAAAGATTAAGGATTAAGGCTTATATATAATTGGAACTGATGAGATTAATTGATTAATTAACTGCAAGAAAGTACGAGTCTTTAGCTTTATAAAGCTTTGAGTGAGAGGCTCATACTTTGTGGAATATAATACTCACTGAATCACCCACTTAATTATCAATATAAATAGAGAAGTTTGAAATCGTAGATTGGATTATTGCTAATTTACTACAGACCATTTGTCTTCTAACCACGGAAAATAAGATATATTTTCAGGTGCGTAAATTTTAAAATAACTAAAACAGGGAGATTTTTTTTTTTTGTGGAGGAAAACACAGTTTGCTTTATTATTATCAATATGTAATAAAAATGAAGGGAATGAGTTTGGGTGTACATCACTCTTAATGAGTATTATAAACTTCTTAGATCATTCAGATTTAATTTTTTTATTTTTAATAAGTATAAAATAAAAAATAAAATTAATTTTCTAGTATTATTTTCTAAAAATAATTTTTTATTTAAAAATAGTTATTTAAAATTATTAAATTTAGACTCTTCGGATTTAATTTGAACCGTCAAGGCTGGCGACACGTCAAATTCAAATGGTGGGTCAAACATATTGGGGGACATATAGAATCATGTCAAAATATGACGAAAGATTTTCTCACAATTTTTAACAGGATCCTGAAATATTTTCGGGTGTGTTTAACATCTTGAAATTTATTTTTAGGTGATTTCAACACCTCGAAATAGTTCTTGATAAATTCAATAACTTAAAATATTTTTTTACGTATATTTAGTATTCTGAAATATTTTGTTGTATTTTAACACTGTATTTAGTACGGGGTTTTCAGAGAGGAGGGGAGAGGGGCTGGAACATTTTTTACTAGAGGGAAGAGAGTAGCTCCCCTCCCCTCATTCGGTTGGAACAATTTTTAAAGAGGGAAGGGACTCCCATTCCCTCTTTTTTTCCTCTTGGCCTCCGCTTTAAAAGTTGGGTTTTTTAGAGGGAAAATGAGAAAAAAAATATTTAATTTCATAAAAATAATATAATTTCTCTTTTATCCTCTCTTAGTCCTTTCATTCTACACTTCTCTCTCAATCTTACAATTTTAATAACTCTAATTAACTCAACTTCATTCTCCTCTTATATTCAACAATTTAACTAGAAAAATCAAACTACTTAAAATTTTGCTAAAAAAATTAAATGATAAAAATCATTGGGACAAAAAAAAAATGATGAAGAATTATAATATTTTTGAAAAAGTCGATATAGAGTAATACTACCCCTAATCCTAATTATAAAACCTTATTTGCAGTCTATAAATGAGATCTTATAATTAAAGTCGGGGGTAGTATTAATTACTTAAGCTAGATAATAAGCATCTTTTATTCTTTTAATTAGTTAAAAATTAAAAAATATGGACATAAAAGATAAAAAATGGTAAAAATGTAATTTTTCTTTTAAACCCAGTAGAATCAACGAATAACATTAAGGAAAGAAATTTGATTTCATTTTTTTATTTTTTTTCTCAATGAGTTGTGCTTGTGGCTAGTATTTTTTTCTAAGTTGATAAATTATCTCATACATATTGATAAAATAAAAAAATTATTTAAATTTTATAAGAGTAAAATAGTTCATTTTTGAATAATTCTCGTCCCTTCCCCTCTTATCTCAAATAAGATATCATTAAAATGACTCCCCTTCTTTCCCTTCCGATTAATCTAAACAAAGGATTATTAAAATTTCTCCCCTCTTATGTGAAATAGTAATGAAAGAGGATTGAATCATGGTCCTCCACAATATTCTTCTAAAAAAGTAAAAAAAAAAAAAAAAAGGTGAACAAAATAGTTACAGGAAAGAATATGGTATCACATCCATCTTCAATATTATTTTTACCTCTTTTACATGAAAGAGCTTCAAAATTTGAGGATTAGGTGGCAGATGAATTCTTTTGAGAGAAAAATATACATCACCACCAATTCCTGTCTCTACTGCGAAAAAAAATCCTGACACAGACTTGCAGATGAAAAAGCATAAAAAATGATACAAGTCTGACACAGATTCACACTAACACAATCGAATTTCAGAGCAACTTGTATATCAAACTATAATTTCCATTCAAAATTATTAATGTTCCTTAATATAAATCTAAAACTTCTGCTTCTATGCTATCTCCGAGGTCTTAACTTTGCCCATGCCTCTCGGACTTGATATATTTGTAAATTTTAGAGTTGTTTCAGACTGATAAAAAAAAACCTAATTTCCAGTTAAAATCGCAAGAAAAGAGTGAAATCTAAATTTCCAATAAACTCATGGGATGCAGCTGGGAAAATAAATTACCAACACGCAAGGAGAGGAAACAGGGAAGAGAAGTGAAGACTAAGAGAAGCACAGTTAAGAAAAGAAAAAAATTTAGGGCACAGGACATAAATATATATTCATCTATCTCTGAACAAATGAGCGTAAACTAACATTACTACTACAAAATACTTTATTTGTAGCATTTAAAAAGAAAATGCTATAGCTAGTACTCAATAATTTATTTTTTAAAAAAAGATATATTCTTTAAATAAGTGCTGCAGCAGTCTATTTATGTAGCACTCTCTCAAAAAAGCACTACAGCAGTCTATTTACCTTTTAAAAAAATTAAAAAAAATATTTTATAGTATTTTCTATAAAAAGCATTACAAGAGGTACAGGAGTTTCTGTAGCACTTTTTACAGAAGATTATTTTTTTAAAAAAATTTTAATTCGTGAAACTTGCTGTAGCGCTTTCTAAAGAAAGCGCTACAAAAGGCCTTTAACTTTTAAAAAAAAAGAAAAAAATAAGGAATTTTTTTTTAAAAAAAGAAAAAGCTAATGACATATTTCTATCTATTTTTTTCCTTTTTCCATTGATAAGTTTTTTTAAAAAAAAACTAAAAGCATTTTTTTAAAAAAAGAAAAAATATAAGGTACTTTTTTAAAAAATAATGAAAAACCTTATAGAAAACGCTACAGAAGCTGCCTTTCTATAAAAAGCCCTTTTTTTCATTTTTAATTTAGGTTAAAAAATACTAAACATTATTTTAAAAAATTATAAAAATCTCTTGCTAATGATATTTTCCTCTCTCTTTTTTTTAATTTTCACAATTTAAAGAAGAAAGCTAAAAGCAATTTTTTTGTAAATTTATAAAAATCACATGCTAATGACACATTTCCCTCCATTTTTCTTAATTTTCCTTTGATAAGTTTTAAAAAAAAAGGCAATGCATTTTTTTAAAAAAATTATATAAAATCACCTGCTGTAGCATTTTGATTACAGTATATCCCTCCTTTTTTTTTCATTTTTCCTATTTAATTTTGTACAAAATATTAAAGTATTTTTTTAAATTATAAAATCCCCTGGTAATGACATTTTCCTCTCTCTTTTTTTTCATTTTCCCTTATTAAGTTTTTTAAAAAAAAGCTAAATTCCATTTTTGAAAAATTAAAAAATATCTTCTATAGCGTTTTAAAAACGCTACAAAAGATTAGATGTTGTAGCGTTTTGTGTGCAAAACGCTATAATAGTTGCCAAAAACCTTCCCTTCGACTCCCTCCATTTTTTCCCCCCATTTTCCTTCTCTTTTTCTAACCTACAGCTCCAACTCACTCTCTCTGTCTTTTTCTAAACCCACAACTCTACCTCACTCTAACCCATAGCTCGATCTCTGTCCTTTAACTTCAAGACACCATTTTCAACTCTCTTTTTTCCCCACAGCTTCTTGTCATACCCCTTTTCCCATGTATCGCTACCACTACATGTTTTTCTAAGCTCCCCACTTCCCTTGTCCTTCTCTGTTGCCGCCTCCACCTTTCGTTCCCACCACGGTCCCTTCCTCCACCCCCACCCCTTGCCCATCCCAACACCCACCCACGCCACTCACGGTTCCCACCCCCTTCTCATCCCACCTCCCACCCACAGTCCCCACCTACACCCACGGTCCCCACCCTTTTCCCGTACCACTTTCCCAATCTATCCCCATTCTCATTCTTTTTACCCTTATTGTACCCCTCTTCCCCCTCACCACTTTCATTTAACTTTTTTTTTTTTTTACAGATTCTCAATGTAATTCAAATCAGTCTATAATACACTGTAAGTATTTTTTTTCAGCTAAATTATTTAAAATCTTATGTAGTTGGTTAAATTTTGTAAAATTGTTCCTTGGTAAAAACTTGAAATATGTTGAAAAATTAATGACATAGGGTTAATTGTTATCAGGTTATTACATGTGAAAATATGTGATAGTTATATATTTCTATTTTCTATTTTAGGTGGAATCATATGTTAGAATGGTCTAAATATTTAATCCGTTAGCTTTTAATGCTTTTTATTTTAGATTTGATATAAGTTGGCAAATATGATTTTTTGTTGTTGTTGTTGTTGGTTATAGTTGTGAAAAGTCGTTGAGCTGTGCTGGATTAATTGGTTGATTATAATTAAAAGAGATGGTTATGCCGTTATGCTGCCCATTTTATTTTTAGATAAATAAAAAAATATTAAAAGTATTAATAGATATAATAATAATTATGTACTTAACTATTTATTTATAATAAGTTGAAGACATGGATCGAAAATGAATGTCATCTAATCAGTATTCAATGGAATATATAAACGGGGTGAAAAAGTTTATTAGTTTTGCCCCACCTAACAAACGAGTATATGCCAAATATATTCGTTTGTTATTATGTAACAGACGAGTATGTTAGAATATACTCATCTATTTTTTTTTATAATAGACAAAAATAATGATCTTTTTTTCTTTGTTTTTAAAAACTGACAAAAAAGAGAGACGTAAAATATATATGGCTAAAGTATACATTTGGTCCTTTAACTTTATTTAAAGTTTCAATTTGGTCCTTTAACTTTAAAAGGTATATTTTTAATCCTTTAACCCTAAAATTGTTAATATTAAATGATAATTTTTTTGTAACAATCATGGTTGTTTTGAAAATTGAACTTAATATTATAGCATTTAGTAATGTTTTATTAACATTCATCAAGAGTTGAATACCATCGTTTTTTGTTAATGGTTTTAGGGTTAGAAAACTAAAAGTTTACTTTTTAAAGTTAAGGGACCAAAATGAAATCTTATATAAAGTTAAAGGACCAAACATATACTAAGTCAATATATATTTTGTAGTAGTGTTGTTACTGATTGGCGGAAGCCTAAACTTGGTTATGTTGTAATTATTCTTGCTAAGTTAGAAACCTTAGCTTACAAGAATCGGATCTCCATTTCTGGATTTCTGCGTGCCATCCATGAACCCGGTTGTGCTTGTCTTCTTTCTAACGTTCCAATTTTTTCGAATATTCCTAAGGAAAAAAAAATGTTACCTTCTGTGGCTTCATAATTACTTCTAGTCTTTAATATAAAATCTAGTTGACTAATTTGAATATATTAAGAAACTTATTAAATTATTTAATTATAGTATATGTTATATGATCATTTAAAAATATTTCAGTGTACAATTAGATTATATATCAATTTATACGAATAACAAATTAATTCAGAAAAAACGATAAACATAAATAATTTAAGATAATTTATTAATTTTTTAAATAAGTCAATTGAATTTTATATTAAAAATAAGAGGAAGTATAAAACTTTTATGTTAGGACCCTAGGGTCGTCCCAAGCCCATCTTTTGTAGTTTTGGACTTAATGCACTGGCCTTCTTTGACATTTTAGGAGAAATTAGTTAAATTTAACAAGCATGTTTAATTTCTGTAAATATTATTAAAAACTCACAACATGGAAAATTACACGGAATGAAACCTGAAAAAAGAAATTGCATTATCATGTCAAAATACCAGCTCATCCTTCCATCGTAACTACACGAGTTTCCACACCTAACGCGAGACTTATATATACAGATATACGTATCAATCTCAATGGATTCTAGAATGTATGTCTGCGCGCATGCGGGAGATCTTTTTCCCCATTGTCGTTACATCACACGTGGGAGACTTTGATATGCATATGCAGCCTGCAGGTAAGTCTACGAATGACGCGTGGAATTGCTTAGGCGGCTACATAAATTTACTCTTCCTCCGGCCGCCTCCACTGCTCCTCCACATGCTCGCCTTCCCTGGCCGGGTTTAGGAATCTTGTCGGAGCCCAGCTTAGATTAGGGGGCATAAAAACCTCCGATAATCATAAGAATTGAGATCAAAAGTCGTATTCAATTTAACTACAAGTGATAGATTTTCAAAGTTTATTCATCTTATATATCCATAACTGCAGTAACAGAGCTCATAATAAGCAAATATCCAACAACCACTGTATAACAACACACTGAAAGCAGGATCAACTGAATAGTGCGATGTCCTAGTGGTTTTATCTTTGTGCTGTGCAGAATCCATCAAATATTACTTGTGCTTTATATCTCGTCATCGTACAGATCTGGAAGCGGAGGCTTCGTGGGTCCATCGATCAAACGTTGCTGCTTTATTTCACTGATTTTCTTATGATCATCTTCAGTCAACGACCAGTCGAAGATTTGCAGGTTTTGCTTCATCCTTTCTTTGTTGTAGCTCTTCGGCACGAACGTCACGCCTTGCTCGTACAGCCATCTCAGGCAAACCTGAGCGCTTGATTTGCCCCTCGCTTCTGCTATCTCCTTCACCACATCACTCTCCATGGCCTCGTTCGATCCCCTGCCCACTCCCTGCCTCAGCGGCGAGAACGCTGTGATCACTATCCCTTTTGATTTGCAGTAGTCCACCAGCTTCTTCTGCTGCCATGCCAGGTTCATCTCCACCTGATTCACCGCCGGCGGGATGGTGGCGAATGACAGCAGCTCGTCGAGCTTCTTAATGGAGAAGTTGCTGACTCCGATGGCTCTGGTGAGTCCCAGTCTCTGGCAATCTTCCATGGCCGCCCACACTCCCTTCAGATCAAAATGAACCACATCTGCTGCCTCTATGGGGAAAGCCAACTTGCCTGGCTTAGCAGAGATAGGAAAGTGAACCAGATACAGGTCCAGGTACTCCAGCTGAAGATTCCTGCACCACAACATATAGAGATATAAACTAAATCCTCCATTATTAATGACCCTGAAACATATATATACCAGAAATAGGTGAGACCTGAGGGAGTTTTGGAGAGCAGGAAGAACGAGGTGAGGATGGTTTTGGTTGCACCAGAGCTTGGAGGTGACGAAGAGGTGTTGTCTGGAGGGGACGAGGCCAAGCTTAAGAGCTTCCTTAATGGCTTCGCCGAGGGCAGCCTCGGAGCCATAAACAGAGGCAGTATCAAAGTGTCTGTAACACTGTCTTATGGCTTCCACTAAGGCTTCCTTAGTGTCGGCCACCTTGCCGGTCAACTCTGGTGCACACCCCATCCCTATCACCGGCATCCTCACTTCCCCTGAGGAAGAAGAACCTAACACCACACAAGGAATCTCAGACACTGCCATGTTGAATTAGCTGCTAAACCCTAGAGCTCGTGAAGATGTATAGCAGAAATTTCTACGAAGGTAAGGGATAACTAGTTTTAGTAAAGTTTGTGCTGGGGGAGAGAGAGAGTGAATGAGAAAGTTTATAAGTTGAAAAACATTTGTTGGTTGATTCCTTGTAGGATATTCCTCATTTCCACCGATGCAATGCACCATTTTCTCTCCCGTACGTCATTATCTTTAGTTACATGAACCAGTTTTTTCAACGCTTAGAAATGTTTCGTGGCCGGCCAAAACAAGTCATCGGGGGAAATTAGAATGCTAGTTAGGTTTTGGAATTCCCAAAGGATTACGGCTCGTCAAAGTTGGAACTGATAGATGAGTTTAATTAATTAATGCCAGAAAGTAAGAGCCTTTAGCTTTTTTCATAAAGCTTTAATTTGAGGCTTCTACGACATTGTGGATACTCATTGAATCACCCATGCATCAATATGTATAATCAGAGAAAGTTCGTAATCATAGCTAGATTGGATCATTACTATAGACCGTTTGTCTTCTCTCACCAGGGAAATTAAAGAAGATATAACCTCGTCCTTCTTTCAAGTTATTTGTTTTATATATATATATATATATATATTAATATTACTAAATGGGTTAATATAATATTTGTTCCATTAAATTTGTCCTCATTTTGGTTTTAATTTCTCAAATTTCAAATTAAACCATAGGGCAAAATATATAGTCTATGTTTTTATTGGATTCTAGAGACTAATGTTTTAAATGAAAAGAAATTTAAAAGATTAAAACCTATGGTTTAAAATTTAAAAGATTAAAATCACAATAAGGATAAACTTAAAATATCAAAGTTTGTATTAACCCTATACGTATGTGTGTGTGTGTATATATATAGAGCTTTCCGTTCATGAAAAAAGAAGTAGAAAATTATACGGAATGGAATATGAGACAAAAAATTGCATTGTCGTGTCAAGATAGGAGCTCATCCTCCCATCATGACTATACGAGTTTCAACATGTAATGAGAGACTTTATGTGCACATCTACGTATTAATATTCTCAATGAATAATATATATCTAGAATGTGTATATGTGCACATGAGGCAGACTTTCTTCGGAATTAGTTTGGCTACTCGTAACGAGTATTATGATACTTATCATTGCGGGCAAAATTTACACCGTTCAAATATAATTTTAATAGTCTTGATTTAAAATTTTTACCTAATGATTTTTAATTAGAAAATTATTTTTTAAGAAACCTACAGTTAAGAAATTCCATTGTATTTATTTTAAAATAAAATTTTTTTTAAATTAAATCTTGACCATTCATATTAGATTTGAACAATTGAAATTTGATGAGTATTATAGTGTTGATCACCGAAACTGATTCCCACTTTCCCCACCCTTTTGGTTACATCACATACAAGAGACTTTGATAATTGATATACAAATGCAAGTTAGTCTATGAATGACGCGTGGAATAATTAATGAAGCTTTCACATTTCAACGAAGACAAAATTCCTCTCGTATATATATTTTGTACATTATAAAATTATTTTTTAAATTATAGTTTAGTTTCCATCCCAACACCCTTTTAAAAATAGGTATGCGTTTGGCCAATTTGTTAACAATATTTTTTTTTGTAAAAAAAAAGTTTAAGTAAGTTAGGTTTTAGGGGCTCGCTAAACATACTTTAATGCTTGAAGAGTGTTATATAGGTATTTCATATTGTCCACCAATAAGGTTCTCATATTGGTAGTAAGATTTTTCCTTTTTATAAGCAGTTATGAGTAAACAAGTCATATTGCTTGGGAGGCACATGATAATAAAAGAACTTGCATTTCTACGATCTAGTAATGAATGATGAACTTTTGACTTATCCGACGTAATTTCAAAATCGCACTATTTTATTTATTTAACGATGATGGTGTTATGGCGCACCTATTCATGTCAAAATTAAGTATAAACCAAAAGCTATGTTTATCTCGCAAGCTACTATCACAAGTTTTTTAATCAAAATATTAATTTTTATTATTGATTTAATCAAAATATAGATGTCTTGTTGTTAGGTGGGTGTATGTCGATCAAGATTTTGATAGATAATTAGATTATAGATTTCTCATCCCAACAAGCTTGGATATTTCAATAACAAGAACATTTAACTCAGTCAGTCAAAAACGGACTCCATGCTTTTCCCTTAAGCCTTGACCATATTGTAAAGTGTGACGAACTTTTTGATTTTTATTTATCTCCACAAGGAAGTTGCGCTGTAATTTCCAAGTCTATACATGCACCTCTCTCATATATGAATATATCATTTCAAGTTGACTATAAAAATATATACTCCTGCATTCGTTAATATAAGGTCTCTTTAACTAATTTGATTAGATTAAAAAAGTTAGGTAAGTTAGTTAATTATAAAAAATATAACATGTTTTTTTCTAAAGCACTATAATCATCTTTCTTAATATCCTTTCTGCCTCACTTACTTAATTATAATTGAGGGAGTATCTATAGGAGTAATTTAGGAAAAATTGATAAATATGAGAAATAGTTATTATATTTAAGATCAAAATTAACTTAACAATTAAATCTTATATTAAAAATCAGAGGAGTATATGAGTTTCATCACATCGTTAGCTCTCCGGCCAGTAATCAGAAGATCAAAAGCTGTAATCAAATTAACCGCGACTGATATTCAAAGTTTATTAATCCTTCATATCTCGATACATAACTGCAGTAATTAATAGAGCGAAAAAAAACACAGAGATCAAGACGAGACCATACTGAAGACAACTAATATATTAATGTTTTCATCTGTGGTTTATATTTCGTCATCGTAGAGATCTGGAAGCTGAGGCTTGGTTGGTCCCTGGATCAAACGTTGCTGCTTTATTTCACTCATTTTTTTATGATCATCTTGGGTCAACGACCAGTCAAAGATTTGAAGGTTTTGGCTCATCCTTTCTTTGTTGTAGCTCTTTGGCACGAAGGTCACGCCTTGCTCGTACAGCCATCTCAGACAAACCTGAGCGCTGGACTTGCCCCTCGCTTCTGCTATCTCTGTCACCACATCACCCTCCATGGCCTCGTTGGGTCCCCTGCTAGCTCCTTTCCTGAGCGGCGAGAACGCTGTCATCACTATCCCTTTTGATTTGCAGTAGTCCAGCAGCTTCTTCTGCTGCCATGCCAGGTTCATCTCCACCTGATTCACCGCCGGCGGAAGCGTGGCGAATGACAGCAGATCGTCGAGCTTCTTGACGGAGAAGTTGCTGACTCCGATGGCTCTGGTGAGTCCCAGCCTATGGCATTCTTCCATGGCCGCCCACACTCCCTCCAAATCCAAAGGAACCACATCTTCCTCCCCTATAGGGAACGCGAACTTGCCTGGCTTAGCAGAGATGGGCCAGTGAATCAGATACAGGTCCAAGTACTGCAGCTGAAGATTCCTGCACCACAACATATAGACATACATATAAACTAAGTCGTCCATTATTATTAGTGACCCTGAAACATATATGTCAAAGAAAGAAGTGAGACCTGAGAGAGTTCTGGAGAGCAGGAAGAACGAGGTGAGGATGATTGTTGGTGCACCAGAGCTTGGAGGTGACGAAGAGGTGTTGTCTGGAGGGGACGAGGCCGAGCTGAAGAGCCTCCTTAATGGCTTCTCCGAGGGCAGCCTCAGAGCCATAAGCAGCGGCGGTATCTAAGTGCCTGTAACCCTGCCTTATGGCTTCCACAATGGCTTCCTTCGTGTCGGCCTTGCAGGTGAAGTCCGGTGCAGACCCCATCCCGATCACCGGCATCTTCACTTCGCCGGCGGAAGAACCTAGCACCACTGAAGGAATCTCAAGCACGGCCATGTTTTGTCTGCTTAGAACCCTGAGGCTTGTGAAGATATTTAGCAGAAATATGTATGAGAGTGAATGAGAAAGTTTAGAGGATCATGTACTTTTTATAGTGTTCCATGCGTGCTGAGAAATTCTCAGGTGAACCAGGTATGGCAGGTAACTTATGGTCCGACGAATACAAAGACGACAAGTGCAGTTTATGGGTCTCTCCCTCCTGCTTTTTTTTACCGTTCACAACCCTTCTTTTTCCCATACGCTCCACTCTCTTCTCCTCGCCCAGCTCTCTCTCTGTTCAGCTTTCCTCACACGTCACACATCCTTCTTTCCCATTGTCTTCCCACTTGGTCATATGTGAGAAGGATGATCAAGATAAACTATTTAGGTACTTGTTTTATTTTTTAATTATTGGAGTTGTGTGGGGTAGGCCAAATTATTTTTTAAATACATACACATAAATACATGTATATTTCTCATATATATTAGATAATATATTATGTATAAGAATATTGAAATTATATGAGAGAATAAAATCATATATCTTATATATATTATTAACCTAAAAGAATAATAAAATTTTATTGAATATGTAATTTTTGAAATTTGTACCATTCATATGCCTTTGTATTATACATAGATTTATTTTTGATAAAGTTTAATATATTTATTATAAGTTCTTTTTATATATTATCTATATGGAATAATAGTTATAAACTACTAGCTCAAGTCCTAATTATAAGACCCAGTTGATTAATTTGAGGAGATTAAGGAAGTAAGTTAAGTTAGTTATTTGTAACAAATAAGTGTTGCCATTCCTAAAATATCCTTGCTAATTAAGTGTGTTGGTTAGAACTATCATTATTAGAAGGACTATCTTGAAAAAAAAAGTATAAATATGAGAGACAAAATGGATTGGGGTCTTATAATTAGAACCAAACTAAAAGTCAAACGGGGTCTTATATTAAGGACCGGAGGTAGTATTATAATTTTTTTCTCTACGCTTGCTGGGTCGAGTGTGGACCGGCGGTCTAATTTGAATAGCTTTATTGTTAGTGTTGGGCCCCCGGGGGGGGGGGGAGAACACTTGTTGGTTGTTGGGATTAAAACAAAACGAAGGGGGGAACAAAAACCCATGTTGGTTGATGCCATGTAGTAGGTAGGCAGGTAATTAAATTTTTAATTTTAAAAAATGGAGTAGCATCATTACTTTTGACTTGTAAGGTTTAGCCGACTCAGTTGGAACACCTCAATTTTTCTACTGAAAGAGCATGGTCACCGATGGAATGCGTCTTTCTGATTCTTCCGTCATTACATTTTCAGGAGTAATATTTTTATTATGGAACCAATTTTAGTACTTATTATCCTTTTCTATTCTTATTATTTTAATAAGTATTTTAAACTCATCAGATCTGATCACCTATGTCTCATTTAGATGGTACATATTTATTTTTTATTTATTCAAAATAATTATTTAGTTATATATAGAATTTAAAATAAAGATAATATCTTAACTATTATTCTCTCTAAAAATATTTTTTTATTTAAAAATAATTAATTAAAGATTTTAAATTTAGATTGTTCAAATTTGATATATACGGTTTAGATCTGATGAGTTTAAAATACTTATGAAGATGATCAGCACTGAAATTAGTTTAGAAAACAAGTCATAACTGAAATTAGAATTAATGCTAATTAAGTTTGGGAATTATTCCCAAAGATTAAGGATTAAGGCTATTGTATAATTGGAACTGATGAGATTAATTGATTAATTAACTGGAAGAAAGTAAAAGTCTTTAGCTTTATAAAGCTTTGAGTGAGAGGCTCATACTTTGTGAATATAATACTCACTGAATCACCCACTTATAAGATATGACATCGTCCTTCTTTTATATATATATATATATATATATATATATATATATATATATTTTCAGGTGCGTAAATTTTAAAATAACTAATTAAAACACAGTTTGCTTTATTATTATCAATATGTAATGATGATTGAAAATGAACGGAATAAGTTTGGGTGCTTTTGATGAGCACTTTAAACTTATCGGATTATTTAGATTAATTGTTTTATTTTTAATAAGTATAAAATAAAAAAATAACATTAATTTTTCAAGTGTCATTTTCTAAAAATAATTATTTAGAATTATTAAATTTAGAATCTTCGGGTTTAATTTGAACCGTGAAGACTGCTCATATTGCTCATCCATGACTCCCGCCGGTCGAAAATGAAGTTCGATCTAATTTGATTTTTTCTCGCGCGCACGCATATTTTATATATATATATATATGATATTTTCTGTGCACGGCTGGCGACACGTCAACATTCAAAGGATGGTTCAAACATAGAGAGGGATACGTAGAATCATTTCAAAAATATGATGAAAGATTTTCTGACAATTTTTAACAGCACCCTAAAATATTTTCGATGTGTTTAATATGTTGAAATTTTATTTTTTTTAGTGCTTTTGATATTTTGAAATATTTTTTGATATATCTAATACCGTTAAATATTTTTTTAAGTATATTTAATATCTTGAAATTTTTTTTATACGTTAAAGTGTTGGATATATTTAAAAAATATTTTAAAATATTAGATACGTTACAAAATATTATCAACATTTAGCAGAGCGGAGTAGCTGAGCATGAGTAGTTCATTTTTTCCCCCCACAGCACAAATGCGACTACAAACTTTTCGTCTTTAACACGTACGTAATTTTCCGTCCTTTTCAGGATTAACATACTCTTTGAAAAAATATTTTGAACTCGCAGTTCTGAACAGCAATTGTTTTTTTAAAATATTTTTAATATTGAGGATGGAGTTTAAAATATGAAAGTGTCTTTCTTTAACGTGGTGCTGGTTTCTTGTGTGTGTGTCCAAGCCAATTATTTTTAATATTCTGATGTGAAGTGTTTTAAAATAAAGACTTTGAAAAATATTCTTATAAATTTAATATTTTTTTAATTAATCTATTCGAATCAAACTAATTAAATTAATTAGACTGTTATAAAATGACTCTCAAGAAATCATAATTTTTTTGTATTTTTAATTAGTAAGATCGATTCCAATCAATTTTTTTTTTTGCTAAACAACTTATTAATATTAGCTGGTAAATTTCTGAGCTTCTAGAGAAAAGTAACTTTCATTAACCCAAAACAAAGTTATTGATATCATTAGAGAAGAAAAACTTAATTCAATAGAATATGCCCATATAAATTATAAATTATTTATCTTATATCTTTTAATATAGTAATAAATGTACACAAACGTTGAAGGTTCATAAAGCTTGATGTAATATATAGACCTTAATTAGATTTCATATTTGATTTGTCAAAGTTATATATTCAAAAGCAAGCTAGTTAGTAAGCGTTTGTATTGGATCTTAATTATACGCGTGCACCAAATTCTCTTCATTTGACTACAGCTGAATACAAGATAATATACACTATTAAATTATTTTAAAAAAAGACCTTGGGCCACATTTGACACAAAAATTGTTTGGACATAAAAATATAAAAGTAAATAATCAAGATACCAATAGGGCTCCTTGATACCAAATGTTTTGTTTTTTCCAAAAAGATAATACTACCTCCAGCCATAATTATAAGAGTTAGTTGACTAATTTGAGTAGATTAAAAAAATAAGTTAAGTTAGTTATTCGTAATAAATAGATATTGTCTTTCTTACAAAATCCTCGCTAATCAAATGTATTTGCTAGAATTACCATTGTTAAAAGGATTGCCTTAGAAAAAAAATGTATAAATATGAGAGACAAAGTGGATTGAGATCTTATATTTTGGACCAAAGTAAAAGTCAAAGAAGATCTTATATTAAGGATTGGAGGTAGTATTAAAATTTGAACCTTCTATCCCATATACACCAAAATTTATCTAGAGGTTGATATATGTGGAGGCTATGGGAATGTGCATAACATTTTTTTAATTTAATTTGTAACAAAGAGTTTGAGTAATTTGGGATTTAAACTTATCAAAACATAATTAAACCGAATGCATCAAAAATATAAAGTACAATCTCATCTATCCGTTTAAAACTCTTAATCAGATTACTTAGAAAACTGATTCATCAATTTACTGACCTAATCAGTTAACCCGAATTGAGTTTTAACGTCATCATATAAATCAGTACTAATCAAACTAGCGGGTTGGTAGTGAAAGTGTTTTGCTTTTCACGTGTGAAACCGGCGAGTTCAAATAAATGACTGATGAAGTTAGGGATAAGTTTGACCTATGGCTTTATAGATAAACGAAATGAAATCTTTATATCGTTTGAATATTCCATATTTTGTTATATTTATACATGTAACAAAATTTTACCAAGTCATTTACAGACTAAGAAAAAGTATGATTAACTAAGAGTTTTCTTTGTTTTTGGCCAAAAAGATTCACTAAAAGTTTTCATCAGCTACTTTTATCGCCACTGATTTTTAGTTTCTTTCGTGTTTATGAGATTCTTCGACTTGGACAAAGGCTCCACCAATGTTCTGGTAATAACCTTGTAAATAACGTTTAAGTTTTCTTATAACTTTACTATGCTTCCAATTTAATGAAATTGGGGTCTTATCTATTTAAACATGAGATTGCAAATCTAATCTTGAATGCTTACAATAAGTAATTGAATTCCTTTAGATGGATGAAAAATGACCAAAAAAAAAAACATAAAATTATTGTCTTTAATAAAACATTCTTTTGGTGGGCGTATGTGCACGTGTTTAAAATTCTCTGATTAGGCATTTTTTTTTTATAATCCAAAGTATCCTTAAGTCACTTTTCGACTTAAGACTAATTTTTATCGGGCTAGAAGTTTCAAAGTTTAAACCCTCCCAACAAGTATGCTTTCCTGAATTTGAATTTTTGTTCTCTTCCTTACAAAAATAAGATCACTTACCATCTCAACTAACAGCTTCTTGTTGGGCCAGTCATCTTCAATATGTTTATCGGCTTCCATATGTTGTTTAAAGCAATATAAGAAATGTTTTAACTTTAAAATTAAAACAATTTAATTTTTTTATTTTATTCGGGATGTTGGCCTGTTGCATATAAATAGAAAAGTTATGAAGAAAGTCAATATTGTGGGGGCATTGATAAACAATACTCCTTTATTTCTTAATATAAGACTTATTAACTAATTTGAATAGATTAAGAATGTTAATTAAATTAGTTCATATAATATATATTTTTTCTAAAACATCCTAAGCATTTTTTTTAATTTTCTCTTTTACTTGATTATTGTTGAAGAAATATCAATAAGATTAATTTAGAGAAAAAAATTGATAAATATATGAAATAGGTCTTACATATCAATATTAAATTACTAGTTGGGTCCTATATTAAGGACTAGAGGAGTAGTAATATTTGGCCAAAAAGAAACGATAAATAATAGTTATATACTTATTTAAATATTGCATTATAAAAATATTCATCTAATCATGAGAATTCGCCGTTTGCTGAAAAGTCGATCACTTGCACAAATGTCAATTCGGGAGTAGGCTTTCTCTGTAGGTTTGCCAGAATTCGAATGATTCAATTATTTTAGAAGAGAATTATAATGAGATTCTAAATAAAAAAAATAATTAAAAAATAAGTCTCAGAAGTTATCATTCTCACTATAGGACTTGTCACTATAGACTGTTGAGTTTGTTATTGAGACCTTTTAGTAATTATTTTTCTTCTGTGAGATTTGATTGTAATTTCCTCTTATTTTATTGTTTAATGTTTGATATATATTTAACTTGAGTAAATTACACAGCTTTAAAGATAAAAACAAGCTAAGTGGATCGGGAGCTTAAAATAATTAGGGTTTGTTGGATTTCCATGCATAATAGAATGCATTCAAACTCCTAAGTCTTATTCGGATGGTCAACACATTAGTTTTATAAGAAAGAAAAATTATATGTATATGTATATTTATATAGTATGCACTCATCAAGCATATAATGATCCTATACAAGAAAGGATTGACGTGGTTACTTTTAAAATAGAATAGTATAACTTTACTAAAAAATGGTTCTAAGATGGATAAAAAGACCATTTAAGGTGCTGGTAAGAGAAGAGTATAGGAAGATTGAAAATAATAAGCAGTGAAGTTATTAAGTGGAACCTTTTAATTGATTAATTTATCCAAAAAATTATTTATTAATAAAATACAATAATATTCGTGTAATTTATATAACCGATTCTTGACATTAAAATGTCACCATCATCTAGCCTTCTCACAGCACAATCTTTAATTTTAACTTTAGTATACATGATTAACGTTTCCCAAAAAAAAGTAATAACTTTATATCGTAGTCTTGTTTCTTTATAGCTGCCGGCTGCCAGACGGGACAGAGACTATATAAGAAGGACAAGTCTTTATCTTACAAGTGGCTCCACCATAAATTTTTTAAAGAAATTAAAGCCTCTTTGTATTCTTCTAAGTAATTAACATATGTTTGGTAAAGTAATAGGTTCGGTACACAATTTCAATTTTTTTTTGACCAGAAACACAATTTCCAATTTAGTCACATAAGATATTAAGTACAATGATATGATATCATAACATCTTTAGGTCATTTCATTTAGAATATAGTTCTGTTGGAGTATTTAAAAATAATAAATCATGCTTGTTGAGTTGTTACATTTGTTGCTCTCTTTATACTAAACTAAATGTAAATTGAGAAATTTATTTTGATATTAAATATAAAATCTCAAACTAATTTGTCTCATATGCAAATTTATAATTTTTTGCAAATAATATCATTTTAATTGTACGCTCATATATATGCTAAATAGGGTTTTATCAATGAGCCAATGTAAATGATCAAAGAGATATTTTAGAAAATTTAATATATATTTGTTACATATAATTAATTAAACTAATTTTTTAATTTCTGTAAATTAGTTATTTAAATTTTACATTTAAAAATTTACTGAGTATATTAGCTCATAGCTAATTCCTATGGGTCTTTGAAAATTAAGAAATTAAAGTTGGGTCTTCACTTCATGAATGGAGATTAATTAAGTATTCATCAACTAATGTGTCCCTTTCAAGGATGCTTGGTGATTTATTGTCATTGTAATGCCTTTATGCACCTGTTATCATGCTAATAATTAATATAATTCTTATTTTCATTTCATTTTGTGGTTGTTAACATTATTATATACATAGTCCAAATTCAGACGGCGGCAGAGATATGATTATAATAGATCTGATAAATTAGATTAGGTGGATGAACTTTTTATAGAGCAAAAGACATTGAAATTTGAAACATACAAGATAAATAATTTTTTTCTTTGAAATTTTTTAATATTTAACAGACAATTCTGTTTTATCCTTCTGTGATGATCATATAAATATACACTAAATTTTATTTATAAAAAATAAAAAACTATGTACAATATAATGCATGCAACTGTTTTTTTTTTAAAAGCTATATTCTACTTTATTTAAGGAAAAATCTCAGAAAATACCACTTGAATTTCAAAATCACAAATCAAGAATTTCTACAAAATATGTTTATTTACTTTTTCAAGTGTAGCAACTTGTTATTAAAAATAGGGAACAAAACTGATTTGAGATTTTAAAATTCAAATGATTTATTTTTGAAATTTTCCCTTTATTTAATCACTCTAAGGGTGACGAGAGAAATAATTGTCCCTGAATGTACTCATCTAATTCTTTTTTCAATCATATTATTTACAGATCATTATATAAATCAATAAGATATACTTTATCTAGATTAAAAATAATATGCTTAGGCATGTGGACCCGGCTTCAACTTCGAATAATTTTTATGATAAGTGGTTAATTTTTGAAGAATTCCATAATATAAAATTTCATTCTAATACATTGAAAAGATATATATATATATTATATAAATGTGTCTGGTTTAGTTTTTTGTATAGGCTGCATATGCCTTGAAGAAACATGATAATATCATTGTTATGACCATATACATTGAATATATATCCCCTCGGGTTTTAAATACAAGACATATTTCATAGTATAATTATACTATAAAATAGGTTTTATATTTAGGATTGGATAGAGTATATAATATTTAAAAGGTATGGGATGCGACGAAATACTAGTTCTAGATATACTTAAAAAAACTGAAATGAAGAGACCAATCATAAAAAGAAATTATATGAGAAAGATGCAGCAGGGATCAGGGGAACGGAAGAAATTAGGTGCATGCTACTCTTAGTGGAAAATTTGAAGTAATCCATTCTTTATTATTGAATAATCTAAAGTGCGCGCGCACCAGTCAAGAAAGGAGTGCTAAGCATAATATTAATGGCCACCTACTTCCAATGAAAGAGGAAACGCAGAAAAATAACAAACTTTTCAAACATGAACAGTATCCCACAGCACTCCACCATCTCAAAAAGCTCACCTATAAAGACGACATGTTCCTCAATACTTTCTCATTCACTCGCGCCACAACCAAAAACCTTATCAGCTAGCTATCCCTTGCCTTCATACATATTTCTGCTATATAACTTCACGAGCTTTAAGGTTCTTAGTAGCTAAACATGGCCGTGCCTGAGATTCCTTCAGTGGTGCTCCGTTCTTCCACCGGCGAAGTGAAGATGCCGGTGATCGGGATGGGGTCTGCGCCAGACTTCACCTGCAAGGCCGACACCAAGGAAGCCATTGTGGAAGCCATAAGGCAGGGTTACAGGCACTTAGACACCGCCGCCGCCTATGGCTCTGAGGCTGCCCTCGGAGAAGCCATTAAGGAGGCTCTTCAGCTCGGCCTCGTCCCATCCAGACAACACCTCTTCGTCACCTCCAAGCTCTGGTGCACCAACAATCATCCTCACCTCGTTCTTCCTGCTCTCCAGAACTCTCTCAGGTCTCACTTCTTTCTTTGACATACATGTTTCAGGGTCACGAATAATAACGGAGGACTTAGTTTGTATGTATGTGTATATGTTGTGGTGCAGGAATCTTCAGCTGGAGTACTTGGACCTGTATCTGATTCACTGGCCCATCTCTGCTAAGCCAGGCAAGTTCGCGTTCCCCATAGAGGCGGAAGATGTGGTTCCTTTGGACTTGAAGGGAGTGTGGACGGCCATGGAAGAATGCCAGAGGCTGGGCCTCACCAGAGCCATCGGAGTCAGCAACTTCTCCGTCAAGAAGCTCGACCATCTGCTGTCATTCGCCACCGTTCCGCCGGCGGTGAATCAGGTGGAGATGAACCTGGCATGGCAGCAGAAGAAGCTGCTGGACTTCTGCAAATCAAAAGGGATAGTGATCACAGCGTTCTCGCCGCTGAGGAAAGGAGCGAGCAGGGGACCCAACGAGGCCATGGAGAGTGATGTGGTGAAGGAGATAGCAGAAGCGAGGGACAAGTCAAGCGCTCAGGTTTGTCTGAGATGGCTCTACGAGCAAGGCGTGACCTTCGTGCCAAAGAGCTACAACAAGGACAGGATGAACCAAAACCTGCAAATCTTTGAGTGGTCATTGACTGAAGATGATCATAAAAAGATGAGTGAAATAAAGCAGCAACGTTTGATCCAGGGACCCACCAAGCCTCCGCTTCCAGATCTGTACGATGACGAAATATAAACCATAGATGATATTTGATTGATTAGGGTGTCATCGATTCTGCAGAACACAAAAATAAAAGCCTCCCCTTTAGTCTATTCGGTTAATGGATTCTTTATTTCTGGGTGGTGTGCGTAATTGTTCGGTTTATCCCTTGTCATGCTTATTTTGAGCTGTGTTGTTTTGGAAGTCGGAGATATGGATAGTAGACTATGAATATATTACCTAAAGTTTATTTATCTCTCCTCACAGTGATAATATTAGAAGCAGAAGAAGCAAATAAACGATAATCACTAGCTTCTGTGAATATCTATGGCAAAAGCTCAGTATCGTGACACTTGAAGTCATTAAACATGAGAGTACTCACAACCATAAGTTCAGTGAAGGTTTCCTTAGTCCTGACCTGTGAATGTGCACAAACAAAGAAATACTACCTGCTTCGGTGTTAACTATAAGAACTAATTGGTGGTACTAAATATAAGACCCTAATCTATTTTATCTCTCAAATTTATAATGTGTTTTAAAAAATATCTCTATTATTGTAATATATTTTCAGCCAAATGTGTTTCAATGTTCATGATTAAATAAGGGTTATTTAAGAAATTCAACACATATTTGTTATAAATAATTAACTTAACTAAGTTAATTAATTTTTCAAAATTAGTTATCTAGTTCTCGTATCAAAGGCTGGAGGTAGTATATATAGAATGCTTTGCAAATCCATGATATAAATAAGGATGTCATTTATCATCCCCGGAGTACCTCTAATCACCAGTGATTCCTTGGAGTTTTCAGTCCGTGTTTGCATCTGCCATTTGCGTTCATCAAAAAACAGAGGACTCAATGACTTGACCAGAACAGGATCAAAACAGAGAAAATAAAAGGGCTTATTGAAATTGCATACCTTTTTGGAAAAACGACCCTCAATTAATTACGGACTGATACCATAGCTCATGCTTTCAAAATTTAACATCATGTTTTATAATTTCTTTCCTCGATATGACAAGTGAGTTTCGTGTGTGTGTGTTACTTCCCCTGTATAACAACTCCAAAAAGCTTTAGAGAATGAGTTATACCTGTAGCATGTAGGTAGTACTGATGGTAACCTCGATGACAACACATGTTTCTAATTTCTTCACTATCGGTGACACGAATCTAAATACGTCCTCGTCAAAAGTCTCAATTACAAACTTCACAATCTAAAAATTTGAGCACATACAAGCTAAATCAACATAACGATACTTGATCGAGAAGGATGAGTTTGATATGTCATTACTGTTATTTTATATTTTCTTGCTTCAAACTTTAATCCAACAAAATTATACCAAACCGCACCATTACAGATTTACAGTTGCTTTAAAATTAAACATTAGTCAAGAGAAATCCAGACCCTTGGAATATTGATGGGCAACACCAGGCGATCTGTCACAAAAACTCGTGATATTTTCTCCAGTTTTAACGAGTCAATAAACAAGAGAGTACTCACAAGTCACAACCACAAGTTCAATGCACAAAAATATATACCACTAGCAATTTTTGTGCTTTGGCTTTTTGTAGATAGAATGATAATAAAGATAGATTACTCCAATGAAATATGTGGCACCATCATCCACTAATACACATTTTGCTAAGGATATCTAGGTTCCATTACATCACAGTAAACAAACCTACTTTTCTTTTTCATCTTTCACGTTTTTAAGGCGCTCTTCATCGCAACTTTCAACAAAATATTCTTCATCGCTGGTATAGCAACTCTCAACAAAATATTCTTCTTCATCACTGTCATCCCCACCTTCATAATAATACTCTTCACCATCATTTGCAAAACAAAACTCCTCTCCATAGTCATCATAATAACACTCTTCACACTCCTCATTATCACTTTTCCCATTTTGTTGCAGAAGTGAACAGTCTCGTGGTTGCTGACCGCTTAACCTCTCTTGAATTTGATCCCTGATTGCTGTGCCCTGGCATGGACCCGAGTCATAGCAGAAAATAAGAAAAAGAAAAAGTTGTGAGAAGTTACCTTTGAGTCTGCAAGCATATCAATAGTAACATAACATACTTTAATTTGTCTGCATAAATTAACTCACCATCTTGTAGCAACCTTCTTCAAACCTCTCCAGAAATCCAGCAACCCAGCGATCAGCATTTTCCAGCCACTCATATCTATGCATAGTAGCAGTCTTCGCAACACTTTGAATCTGGAAAATATAGCAGCAAATACAGATTCCTATAACGTTCAATTTCCAAGACAACTATAGGTAACAAACCAGAGTTCTCTGTTTTTCAGTAATCTTTATCACATGCACACGTAAGATTCTTTACTTATTGTCTTTCATCTCACAATCTTGCCATCTCATTAATTTCACATGGCTTTAAAGTATTATTTCAACTTAGTTAATCTGACATTATGGGTTAATGACTTGAGTTGATATACCTTTTCACCAACTTTCTCTTGCTGTTCCTTTACTTTCTCTTGAAGGTTCTTAAGCCTCCTATTCACCCTTAATCGCTTTTCCTGTTAATATGAACGCAAGCACAACAAGTAAAATCCTCCAACAGATGTGAGAATGGTGTAAATGAAAACAATTATTCTTTTACCAGACAAGTACAATCAATTCATTTATACAAAATAAGGATTTGAAAAAAATATGCCAGCTCATACCTTCACATAGCTCACACCGAGGTCCTTCCTCGAGTACCCACGATCTAAGTTACGCAAAACATAGTTGTTATAATCTTTGACAATCCTCATTATAATGTCTGACGTAGACACCCCTTCTGTTCGTTTTGTTTCCTTAAATTTCCCGATGGATTTAACCTGCAAACAAAAATTGATTCACATAAATTATACCTGAAAAGAGAAACTTCCATCAAAATAAACAACCAAGGCTGATAGAACATTTTCTTGCACATACATATTCATAAACATCGTTCCCAGCCCCACTGGCATCAGCATAGCTGTGAACAATTCATCGGCAAGTGCAAAAGATTATACTATGCATTCAAAAGCTTCAACCATTACTCCACCAATGCAAATACAGAGTTAAATATTATCATCATTACAAATCCAATAAACACGTACGAACTAGAGAGAAACGGACAGGGAATTTTCTTACGGAAGAGCATCATGAGCCACATAGTCGATCTTGTGCTTGTCAATAAATTCTTGTGTCATAACCCATGGTGCATCTGGAATGACTTCATCCACCCACCTGCTCAAATTTATTTCTCATTGTTATGGTAAGTCGCAAAGAGCTGTTTATTTACCCAAAAGAAAGAAAGAAAGAAAGAGTTGACATAAGTATCTCACTTGCAGTGCCGAAGCGATTCATAACGTTCAGCCTCTGTCATAACAGTTTTGCCCTTGTATTTGTTGGTGACTTCATCGTTGCAACATCCAACAAGCAAGTAGGTATTCGGAAATCTAAAATTTCCGTGAAAAGGCCAGAGAGTTAGCCAAACAATATGAAGATACAATTTCATGATTCCACGCTTATATTTCATTGCAAAAGCACGAACTGACATCTAAAGAGGAAAAGAACGTACTTTAGGACAGCGATTTAACTAATTTTTCAGAACTTTAGAGAAAATGTCCCCTTTCTCAGAAGCACACTTAAACTTTCTCAGGTCATCTAAATAGATATGCTATTAGTACTGCATCCGTTCACATCTAATTTGATTATATTGTTTTGGACTTGCGCTCTGAATACCGTCAATATCATTTTAATTTTAAACAATCACATGGAAAAATTCAACATTAACTTTCTCACGATGGAAACGTCAATAGTTGCGCACTCATCACTTAGGTTACGTGTCTGGGTCAACCTGCAGGTTGAGTGACCAATATCCAAAAATAAATAGCAGATTACATTTGTTATTGTCAATAGTTAATACAGGCCAAGAAAAAAAGGATGACAAACATAGCATTCACTTAGTGAGTTTAGCTCTGTATTTGTATTTTATGTAATCTTAATGCAGGACAATAGGCTAGCTAATGCAAGGAAGGAAGAAAAGGCAGTGCGACTCGCTCCTTGTGCAAATACATGAATCTCAAAAGATCGACAATGTATGATGCATCGCGTTTCATTTCCGCATCAGTGCTAAATGAGTCTAATTAATGTCAAAACCTAATTTGTGAAAAGTAAAATCGAAAAGGACGAAGATAGATGCGTACGATATCTTGGCTTGCTCGAGGGAACGAGCATGGCCGAAGTGGAAAAGGTCGTAGATGCCATCGGCGTAGACGCGAACGGGACGGTCTTGAGGAGGAGAAGACGATGGATTGGAATCGCTAGGCTTCTCGGTCGCCATTTCGAATCACGCAACCTCTGATCTCATTCTTGCGCGTCTCCAGCGGCATGCTCTTGTTAAACGATTTATTTAGCATCCTTCTTCTTCCGCCACAAGCCCTTAGCAAGTGTCGTCGTTTGAACCGCTCAAATATGCTGCTGGCAGCTCGTTTTTCTTCTCAAATACTCCTCCGATCCTTATTATAGACCCCATTTGACTTTTATTTGGTCCTAATTATAAGACCCCAATCCATTTTATTACTTATATTTATGCATTTTTTTCTAAGATGATCATTCTAATAATGATAGTTTTAGCCAATATACTTAATTAGCAAGGATATTTTAGGAATGACAACTCTTATTTATTATAAAAAACCAACTTAATTTACTTCCTTAATCTCCTCAAATAAGTCAATTGGGTCTTATAATTAGGACCGGAGGAATAGTTTTTTTTTTTTTTTTAAATGGCAGTTCACAAATATACTACTTTCTTATTTATTTTCTTCTTACTGTTGGTTTATCCCTCAAATTTATTTAATTTAAATCAAATTTACTTTATCCTTCAAATTATTTAATTTAAATCAAATTTAGTCTTTTAATATTATATAAATTTAATTTTTGCTTTCAAGCTCTCAGTTTAAAAAATATTGAAATATTCTGTTCGGTTGTGTGCGTTTTTAATTTGAAATATATATATATATATATATATATATTTATATATGCGTTTGTTTTTCAAAACAAATCATTCACATGCATGCATGCATCCAACTGTACGAAGTCGTCCTTCTCCTTCACGCGGAGAGTATTTCCCTGACACTCGCATAGTCGCATTTTCTTTCTTTCACTCTCTGAAGTCTCAATAAATTCACAGATACAGAGTGAGGAAGAGACTGTGTGTGGGAATTGTTCTGTGATTGTGAGTGGATTAAGAAGAAGGTGGATCAACATGTACAAGACGAAGCTGCAGGAGCTCTGCCACCAGAAACGGTGGGGCTTGCCCAGGTACACCGCCATGAAAGACGGTCCTGATCACATCCCAAGCTTCAAAGCTTCAGTCTCTGTCAATGGCCTCACCTTTGACTCTCCCGGACCCTGTTCTTCTTCCAAACTTGCTCAAAACAAAGCCGCCATGCTCGCTTTCCTCCATTTCACTTCTTCTGATCCTACGGGTACCCCCTTTATGTTCTGCCTTTTAGTCAAATGCTCTTCCTTAACACAATTTTAATCTTGCTCTGTTCGTGTGTTTAATTGTATCACTGACATGAAGGCACTAACTTTTGAGGTCTCTCTTCAACATCTACATATAATTACGCATATAATTAATTACATTCCCGTACAACCTGCAGGAACAGGTTGTTGGCTCTTGATCATCTTATTCAGAATATATTCTAGATCGATCTTTCAAATTTTTGTCATGTCTGCTTTAACCCCCCTGTTTCTAAGTGATTGTTCTCCGTGTCAACATTTATTTCTGTTTAACAATCTAATTATGCTTACAGATTCTAATCAACTGAGTAAAACCCAGTTGCAGAACTATGATCAAAGGAAAAGTTTTGATTCGGCTGCTTTTACTATTGAACGTGGAGGCCTCCCTCAGGTTCCTTGCATGAAGGTTCCAAGCTCAGTTGATGGCCAATGTTCTGAGAGGCCAGCAACTTTCAGCACTTCGCAGGAGGCAGAGCAGGCTGCTGCGAAGGTTGCTTCGATGTCACTGTCACTTGACAGCCCCAAGAAGCTAAGAATGCTTGTAGTTTATGCAATGGCTCCTATTAAAATCCTTCTTGATGCTTTGTGAACATCAAATAGTTATCTAGATGTAAGATGTTAGGAACAATTTCTTCACTTTTTGGAGGGCTTAAAAATATTAAAAAATAAGAGCCAAATTTGACAAAAAGTTTTTGATGAAATTTCAATACCTTAAATTAAAATTTTTTTTACTATTTCTAGTACAAATAAAGCATATCTCAAGGGTAAAACAGAAAGGCCTAAATAGGAACTAGACGTAGGACCATATCTTGTTCTTAAAAAAAGTCTGTGTACACCAAGATTTTTTCTGTTTAGAAGTTTAAGCTTATGTTCTCTCTTAATTGATTAATTATGATCCATTGTAAAGAAAAAGTTCGATTCCAAACATGTTCTGTATATGGTTAACTCATTTACCAGCAGTAATAATAGACAAAGGTCCAAGAAGTTTGAGTGTTTGATCTGTATATGTCAAATGCATTATGAATGAATCTTGATTTGCATCTTTATCCAGGGTGACTCTGCTCTCTACAAGAATTTACTGCAGGAGTTAGCTCAGAGGGAAGGCTTTTGCAAACCAACGTATAAAACCATGAGATCTGGTACAGTTCACATGCCAACTTTCTTTTCTATTGTGGAGGTAGAAGGAAAGGAATTTCATGGGGAGCCAATGAAATCCAAGAGACAGGCAGAACAGGACGCAGCGAAGGTTGCTTTCATTGCTCTGAAAGAGTGTAAGTTGATTATACTTAATGGTTGGCATGTTTAGTTTCAGACTAAGGCATAAGAACCCTTTTGAGATCTGATGTTCAAAATCACCATAGGATTGGCTTGATCCCTATCTTCATGGACTTGAATTAAGTGCCTTCTCTTTCTCTTTAAATTATAATTACTTCTTTTTCCAGTCAATAGAAACAGTATAATTGCTTTTTATAAGTGATTTGGCATGTGCTGTGTTCTCTTGTACATAAATACCAAATTATTCAGCAGCATAATAGCAGAGATGCTAGAATTTCACGACTCCAACTTCCAGTTCTTGTATGAAGATTGTGGATTCTGAGGTTAGATCATTGGATCTATACTAATAAAGACATTTGATCCTGGTAGATGCTATCCTGTAGTAGTTCCTAGGTAGAATTAAGATTTCTTATTTCAGTTGCCTTAGGGCTATAGGATGGAGAAATAGATACCCCTTATCAGACATTCGGGGAGCTTGTGCTCCTTCTTTCATTTCCCTTCCAGTTTCACGTCACCAACCACTTATATATTTATGGCATATTTTTCTCAGCGGATAAGGCTCAAGAGAAGGACATGGATATGGTGGATGAGATTGAGATGCTACCCAATATTGTTAAAGTCGACAATGAGATTTCCAGCCCATCATCTCTACAGCATTCTGAGGGAGACATGATGAAGACCATAAAGAGCTTACAATCTTCTGAAGTAGTGCATGAATCCTCAGCCAAAGAGTGTCCTTCTTCCCCAGAATCCTCACGGCTTGACCTCTCTGCCCATTCAGTTTCAGAGCTGAACAAGGCAAAGACTCCTGAGGCAAGCAGTTATCTGCTTCATGACAGAATCAGGGTTTATACAAGCTTCCCAGATCATTCATTCCCTGAGGGAATAACTGTTCTGCCTATTAGGGAGAACAGGTGGGTTGCAGTGAGTCTGGAATTCCCAAATGAGAAACATAACTGATGAATGATCACAAGAGCTCTTTATGCGGACATGTTCTACTCAGCCAGTGGTTTGTGGATTAGAATCTCCAGAACTTATGCAGTTGGCTTTTTAGCTCTTTCTATTTTTACAGAGGTTTCTTAAGCATATGAAATACATGAATTTACTGTGATGTTTGAGAATCCCGTTTGGCCGTAATAGTGCCTTTCGCCATAATAGTGGTGTCAGCTATCCCTGAGGACAACTATTAAAGACTTTAAAGCGTTTTACCATATATAGATATTTGTTGGTAAAGAATTTAGGAGTTATTTTCGCAATGTATTGCCTTTGGTCATACTGAATACAGATCATGCTCGTGAAACTTCATAATAAATTTGGTGTGTTGGTATCAAGGGGATCAAATCAATCATTAAAAAAAAAAAAAACGTAGAAATGTGCTTGTCACATTTGGGATGTGATCCATCAGCAAACCCAACAGACCTAGCAATGCGAGGCCATTTCCATTCAAAGTGACAGAGAACCTAAATGCTCTCTTCTTCTGATATATATGTGGATGTGTGGGCTGTTGAAGGCAAAAATAGGAAATTGATAGAGCTTTGCTCATGGAGTTTTCTCCCTTCTGCCAAAAAGTGAGTCCATTTAATAGGAGTTATCCTGATTCTAGTCTCACGTGTCAGGACATAAACTGGGCCTTCATCCTAATTGCCCATCTCCCATATATAATGATGCTGGGTACATTTTACTGGAAAATTCTTGATACTTTTATCCATTTAGTCTCTCATATTTATTATTTTTTCTCAAACTAATTTATCTAACTTACAAAATTGATATCATCTAATGTTATACAAGAAGTATTTTAGAAAAATCATGTTATCTTAATCGATATATATTTGACTTTCTTAATTTACTCAAATTAATTAAGTAACTCTTATTCTAAAGATCAGAGAGCATATTTTTGTATTGTGAAGTGAGTAAATTTAAACTGATACACAAATTGATGACCTTTTTTTTTTTAACCCGCATCAAGTAAGATGTTAAAATAGTAAATCAAGGAAATGTGACAAGAGGAATAGGCCATATTTTACATAACATGGAGTTACAAATTTGGGGAAAAGAAGTACAGCTGAGCGCCTGAGCTAAGTTTCAACTGTCAAAAGTCTTTATTTTTGAATAATTAAAACTTTTTAATCATCTTATTTATTTTACTGGATTTATTCATTTCTTGTGTGCCCTATGCATTTGGCTGTGTGTATGCTGCAAATGAAATACATAAGCGTGATCAGGAAGCTGTTCACAACTCTTGTTCTTCTTCTGATCCTTCGAGAGATGGTTTGAGTGCATTCTTAAGGTATAGCACAAATGCCACAACCAACAATACAACCAGTAGGTTCATCAAATACTTCATTTTCTTCAACCTTGCCACAAAATCACCAAGAGCTTCCCTATATTTATAAGAATCCTTCTGTTCATCAGCAGGTAATGGTGGCCTTAAACTGAGAGTGAAATCTAGAAGATGAGTCTGAAATCTCGAAAATTTCTTGGTTCTTTGCTTTCCATCAGGAGCTTCTGTTACTGCTTCTGCTGCTGCAGGAGGTTCCTTCTCTTTCTGTTTGGCTGCTGGTATTTTCCCGGAAACTTCATCTGCACTCTTTGCTTTTGCTTGATCCTCTTGGTGAACAGCTTTTTTCTCACCATCAACCCCATTTTTTATTTTCCCCTTTTCCTTTGTAAAATCATCACTTGCAGCTGCAGGTTCCTTTTCTTTCTTGTTGGTTTTCCCAGAATCTTCTTCATCACCACTCTTGGCTTTTTCTTGATCCTCTTGATGAACAGCGTCTTTCTCACTAACCCCACCATCAGTTTTTCCCGTTTCCTTTGTAAGATCATCTCCGCTTGCAGCTGATTCCAGATCCTCTTCTGGGGATTCGTCAGAGACTTGATCACCATCACTCGTTGGCTTTGCTTGATCCTCACCATTTTTCTCAGCATCGCCATTATCTCTTTCTGGGGACTTGGCAGATGGAGTTTTGAGTTTGGAAAACTTGATTTTCAGAGTTCCGGCTTCAAACTTGGCGGTGATGTCGTTGGGGTCACAATCAGAAGGAAGCGAGAATTCCTTATAAACACGACGCCATCTGTTCCCACCGATCTGTCGTTGAGCACTGATCTTTAAGATCGGAGCCGAAGTCACTTGAACCTTCAATTGATCCCTTCTAAATCCTATTCATGACTTGAAATTATTTAGATATCAAAAAATCCATGATCCGTATATGAAAATGAGAATTACTGTATATAGTGAACCCAAAAAAAAAGGGTTCAAAAATCAATACATTAATTACAGAATGATTCAAAGATAATATGAATTACAGACATGCATGAATAATTTAGTTTCCAACGTTATTATTACCTGGGAGCATAACAACGAGGACGTGAAAATCATCATCAGTATGCCATTCAAAAAATGGTTCAATATCTTCATACACAACATTATATGCTGCAGCAAATTCAGCCTTGGAATCCATGGACTGTCTTCTTCCTCGTCTTCTTCTTCTTCTTCTTAGGGTTTTAGGAACTGCACCTATTAGCTTGCATGGGGGAGTTTTATCTGAAGGTTTTTATATGAATGGAAATGAGGCTTGGAAAATATAAATATAATATAGTTCGGTATTACTTTTCTTTTGGTGCAAAACTCCAGAGATGTGTGGGTGCAAGAAAAATAAATATACCTTAATTGGAGAATCAATATACTTCCCACAAAAACACACAGAATTTTAGCCTTTGATGGAAGCAAAATCAATAATGTTCAGTTTTCTATTAACTCCTGCATGTGCATGCAAATCTCTTTTCTTTCTTTCATTTTCCTTTGGATTCCTTCCAACAAGCATGCATTCACACTGCTTTACATATACAATATCTTGATTTACATTTTCTGTCTCTATTTTCGTACTTTTTTTTTTAAAAAAAAGTGAATTGGATCTGGGAGATTGATAAAAAAATGCGTGGATGGTTATGTGCCCATTATTTTAATCAAAATTAGCTAAGCCACCACTAGTTAAAAAAACATTAATAAAGTGATGTTTTTACATTGGTTGTTGTGAGAATTTGTAGAGGTGTAGAAATACCAATTAAGAAATGAGCTTCACTTTTTACGGCTTTAGTTATGTTGATATTAATATTGATATTCATTTCTTAGATTTATATTATTTTTCTTTTATAATTAATACCAAATGATTGTTTAGCTGATATAGAGCGAGTCACTTTGAAAATAAGAAAAATTATACTAGATGTATCTATACTTTCTTTCAAGTTTTAATTTGATACCTATGTATTTTTTTTCTCATATTTAAATCATTTAATTTTACTTTTTTTAGTAATATTAGCTCTTGTAATTTTGTTCTATTAACATTTTTAGTTTCTATACAAGGCTTAATGATATTAATAGAGCAAGATTAAAAATTTAATTAAGAAAAAAACACATAGGTACCAAATTAAAAATTAAAAAAAAGTGTGGGACCTCCAAAATGGTTTTCCCTTGAAAATATAAATAATCAATTAAATTTAGTAGAGAAATAAATAGTATTCATATAATTTTCCGAAAATGTATTTGTAATAAGAATTAGCATTATTTGTACTATGTTCTCGAATCAATCACATAACATTTTTTTTTTTATGTTTTAGGTAGGATTTGTTCTTTCATTTTTTTTTTCCTAATGCACCTTTATTTCGAGCATGCATTTACAGTACTTTAGATGCACAATCTTGATTTACTTTTTCTGTGACCTTTTTCCGAACTTCTTTAAGAAAAACAAAATGTAAATTAGACATGTCTTTATTATTTTAATCAAAATTTGGTAAGCTACTGGTAAAATTAAAAGCATTAGTATTTTATAAATAAGATGCAGGATTGGTGTCTTTCTACGTAGGTTCCAATAGTAACTAGTATAAAATACCTATAAAAAACGAGCTTCACTTTTCACTGCTTATTTTAGATCTTAGATTTTATAGTTATGTTAATACTAATGTTGATATTGATTTCTTATATTTATATTATTGGTCTCTTACAATAAACACCAAACGGCAAACGATTGTGCATAGCTCATATAAATAGACGTACTTTTGAAAATATAAATAACCAATTAAATATATGATTTTTATTAGAAAAATAATTAGTATTTACATTATTTTCTTAAAATATATTTTTAACAAGAATTATCATTATTTTTATTTCTTCTCGCATAAATTACATAGCCTTCTCTGTTTTTGTAGGTAGAATAGTTCTTCTAAATAATGCTTGCCCTTTAAACCAAAAAATAATTTCTACGTAATTTAATATTAATTATTTAACAAAATTGTACTTAATTTAATTATTAAGTGAAAAAACATATAATTAAGTTAGTAGAGGATATATTCTGGTAACAAATAAAATCATACTAATAATCAATTATCAATTAATGTTACAAAAAGCGGACCGATTATTGAACAGGACTATTGTCCTCCCCCTCCCCTCCGGGCATCAGGACTATTTATCAAACGGTGGTTGAAGTAATGATTAAATTAATATGCAAGTTTGTGATGTGTTAAAATATTAAAATTATTAGAAGTATTGAGAACAACCAACCAATATTAATCCAAATAGAAGGGGTTTGGCCGCTTAAGTATATATGATGCGACCAATATAATTAACAGTGTTAAGATTAAAGAAATGGGAAAAAATCCTTTATAAAATTAAGGGATTAAGATGACTAAATATGCATTTTTGCCCTAAATTTATTTAAACTCACTTTAATGATTAACAGTATTTAGACCCATAAATATGTTTAGATCTGATATAGTGATATAATATCAGAAAATGTATTAGCTAGAATTCATATTTGCATTTTTTACAGTTTATGTGATTGTGGAAATTTTAAATATCACTCAAGAATAAGACTAATTCGCGAATAATAACATATTGAAAGACCAGCTATCTATAAAACATAAGAATTTCATCAGGAAACACATGTTAATAATATTTACATTGATATTAATTAATTAATGTCACATTTGATTTTCACCCACAAATTTGAAGAGAACACATGAAATTAAAGTATTGATGATATATTTTTACACATCGAAAAGCAGCTGTTGGATATCATCAGATGTTCCAAGAGATGATGAATAATCCTGCATCGCATTATTTCTAATCCCAATCCCAATCACCAAAACCAGCATTAATAAGGCCACAATAAACCCAACCCATTTCCACACTTGTTTCTTATTATTGTTACTGTCTTCTTCTTCCTTCTTCTTCATCACTGTTTTTGGAAGCTTGATGTATAGCTTCCCATCTTCAAACCTGGCAGATATCAGATTGATGTTTATATCTCTAGGAACTGAAAATTCTCTGTAGAAACGACGTCGAACTGATTTTTTGTCCTCCATTTTCTGTTCACCACTCACCTTCAGGATACGGTTTGTGGCTATTTGAACCTTCATTTCGTCTCTCCTAAATCCTGCATTATTATTTTACTTTCAATTCATCAAGACCTTCAACATGCAATTTCATTTTCTTTTCCAACTCAAAAACTGAGGTTTGTTTCAATGAAATAGCTTCAAAATATAGTGAAAGGAAAAAGGGATATATGCAGAACCTGAAAGCAAAACAACAAGGGTGTCACTTTCTTCTTCACGAACCCAATTAAAAGCTGGTTCAAAATCTTCATATAAAATCTCTTTCTTCGCTTTTGAACTCATGATGATTTGTATGTTCCTCTTCCTTTGTTCCTCTACCTTTATATGTGACTATTGGAGATTGAAAGCTCTCTCTCTAGATATATACATGCTTTGATCTGTTCTTGCCCCATCTGCTTGCGTTTTCTTTGAACTTAGGTCTCGTCCTTTTCGTAGAGACATGGTTTTGGGTTTCAGAAATTTGGTTCCCTGATGCACCTAACCAGATGTGGGAGAAAACTTCCGTCATTGGAAATGCTTATTCTCCTTCTTTCTCCCTCTGTCTCTCTCCAATGACTTTCTCCTTCAAACTCTCTCGATTCTTTCTTCCATATAATATTCCCAATCCCTTGTAAATGTAAAGGCTACGTAATAATTTAAAAAAATTAGTTAAGAAAATTATTTAAGGTAGTAAGATATTTGTAAAAAAAAATAATTTGGCTAGAAAAATTTGTAAAAATAGTGTATTACTTTCTTAAAATACCTCTTTAATTGTTTGTATCGAAAACTACTCATATAATTTTCCTTTTAATTTATTTGACTGAACAATAGGGGTTGGGGTGCCGACAAACCTCCAACAAGGATTGTTTTCCTTTTTCATAAATGGGGGCATTTTGGTAATTTTGCTGGAATTTTATAATTTCAATTTATTTTACTGTCTCTGATTATGTTACTTAGAGAATTGAAACTGGATTTTTATAATTTTCAAGGTCTTTATTTTTCTAGATATTAAGTCTAGAGATGCGTAAAAGGCTTTTTTTTTCAATTTAGAATCCTATTAAAAAAAATTAAAATCACTAAATCTCAAATCAAGTTTTGTTCTAACATTTTAATAGGTTTTAATAACACTAAATTTACAAAATACAAATAACAACATACTTTTGTAAGAATTCTTTATTTAAAATTTGATAACTTCAAATTTTTTTATGAGATTTTTGTTTGCTTATATTAAAGTGAACTTTAATTAGGGCCCTCAGTTGACCATGTTAAGGAGAGGAGGGACCATATGATGGGACGTTGAAAAAAGTGCAATGACGAGGCCAATCCAAAACCGCTCACTCACACGTGGCTTTCAAAGCCATTATTGTATGCTCTGTCTGTGGCAGTTAGTAGTAGGAATCCTACGGGGGAGGGGAATTGCTTGACGGTGACATGATCTATCCTTAGATTTTTGCGGCATTCGGCACTTTTCCTCCTGAACTTCACTTGAGTGCTGTGGAGAAATGGCTGCGATCAACGGAACAACGCCGGCGAATCTGGTTTTTGCTGTTAATGGAGTGAGGTTTGAGCTCTCTGAGCTTGACCCCTCAACCACTTTGCTCGAGTTCCTCCGTAGTCGGACCCGCTTCAAGAGCGTCAAGCTTGGCTGTGGTGAAGGTCAGTTGGTTTGCTTCTCTCTGTATTTTGAACTTTATCAGGTTTGTGTTCCTTGAGGTAACTCTCTTCGGAAGTTTCCTTCTGCTTTATTCTTTGCGATTTTCTTGTTCTCCTCTTGTATTCTGTTATTTGACGCTGACTGTAGGGAATTTAATGATCTCTTCTCTGTCCGTTTTGGGTTTCAACTTTCAGTGTTAATAATAGTTAATTGTTTTCTTTAACCTGTGAGTTCAGTCAGCAATCTTTTGTTTTCAAACGTAATCAAGCCCCAAAAAATACAGTATTCTGTGTATTTTAAAATACCATTTTAATTAATAGTTAATGAATGCTGGTAGATGATTTGGTTTTATATTGATGTCAAATGAATAATAAATAGATAGATATAAAATGAATAGTGATAGATTAGCCAGTATATTGATTGTATAACCTTTTATTAGTCGGACATTGAAATCGTATGATACTCTTGGATACTAAAACGTGGTTCACTGCGATCATTGTTCGGGAAACTAGGATATAATTCCAGCACTGGTTCAATGCTTTTTTATTTTGCAAAGTTTCTTGTAAAATAGAGGTTAGAAGAAAAACTTTAAGGAGCATTAAGGACAAAGGTGGGCTCTTCTAGTCGTATTGATGTTTGTTTCATCTATGTGTTGGTTTTGTCTCATTTGCAATCTTTCTTCTTCTTACTTCATGTGTTACCATAATTGGTTTCAGGTGGTTGTGGTGCCTGTGTTGTTTTAATCTCCAAATATGATCCTGTGCTTGAACAAGTAATTGACTTTACGGCAAGTTCTTGTCTCACCCTCCTTTGCAGCATACATGGGTGTTCAATAACAACAAGTGAAGGCTTTGGAAATAGTAAAGAGGGATTTCATCCAATTCATGAAAGATTTTCAGGATTCCATGCCACCCAATGCGGCTTTTGCACTCCTGGGATTTGTGTTTCTCTCTTTGGGGCTCTGGTCAATGCTGAAAAGACCAAACGCCCAGATCCTCCTTCCGGGTTTTCAAAAATGTCAGTTGCTGAGGCTGAAAAGGCTATTTCAGGCAATCTTTGTCGTTGTACAGGCTATCGGTCAATTGCTGATGCCTGCAAAAGCTTTGCAGCTGATGTTGATATGGAAGATTTAGGGTTGAACTCATTCTGGAAAATGGGAGAAAGAAAGGACATCAAGCTTAGTAGGTTGCCTCAATATGACCATAACCATAAAAATAAGACATTTCCAATGTTTTTGAAGAATGAAATCAAGCCTGATGTGTTCTTATTTTCTAAAAGACAAAGTTGGCACAATCCTGCTAGTCTAGAGGAACTTCAGACTTTATTATTGGAAACAAACCAGGTTGTTGGAACCCAGATAAAACTAGTTGTTGGTAATACTGGTACGGGTTATTATGGAGATATAGACGACTTTGATATTTACATTGATTTAAGTGGCATTTCAGAGCTCTCAAAGATCATAAAGGATGCATCAGGGGTTGAAATTGGAGCAGCAGTCACAATAGCTAGAGCCATTGAAGCTCTAAAGCAAGAGGGAGAAAGTGAATTTCTTGAGGAGTTTGAGATGATACTTGACAAAATTGCTGATCATATGAGCAAAATTGCATCAGGGTTTATTCGCAACACAGCCAGTGTAGGTGGCAATTTAGTAATGGCACAAAAGAAAAATTTTCCTTCAGATATTGCCACGATACTTCTCGCTGTGGATGCAGTGGTGCGCATATGGACTGGTGGACGTTTTGAATGGCTTTCGTTAGAGGAGTTCCTGGAAGGAACACCGTTAGGTTTGGGGAGTGTACTTCTAAGTGTCAAAATCCCAAGGCGGGAATCAATTAAAATTACTTCTTCAGAACGCAGAAGTAAATTCTTCTTTGAAACATTCCGAGCTGCTCCTCGACCCCTTGGAAATGCCTTGCCCTATTTAAGTGCTGCTTTCTTGGCTGAGGTTTCTCCATGCAATGATTCTGTTGGGACCAGGATCAATTCCTGTAGGTTGTCTCTTGGCACCTGTGGAATTAAACATGCAGTTAGAGCGAAAATTGTTGAGGAACTACTAGTAGGGAAGCTGCTAGATCTTAGGATTTTATATGAAGCCGTCATATTGCTTAAGACGACTGTAGTACCTGAAGATGCAACCTCAAGGGCTGCTTATCAGTCAAGCTTGGCAGCTGGTTTTCTTTATGAGTTCTTTAATCCCTTCATTGACAACTCTGCTGAAATCTTCAATCGATACTTTAATGGATACTCTTGCTCTTCTTTTGCAAGGGCCTCTGAAATGAAAGAGAACCAGATGCTTGTCCATCATGATATAATTCCAACTTTACTTTCATCTGGAAAGCAAGTCCTTCAATTAGGTAGTGAGTATTCTCCCATTGGTGAACCAGCTATGAAATCTGGTGCTGCATTACAAGCTTCAGGTTTGTTTTCTGCCATAAACTGGTGCTTTAACTTACTGAAGGCAACCTCTTTCTTGGAATGTTCAAAGTAGCAAACAACTTCCTTCAAATTTTAATTCTCACAAAAAAAAAAAATCAAATTTTAATTTATACAAGATGCAATTTATTGTGAAGAAACTTCATCATTTGCTTTGTCATGGTCAAATTTATGTTTCTATTACTGGGTAGTTCCGTAGTTAGATGCTTTTACTTAGCAAATACATGATAACTTGTTGTCCAAAGATTATCCACCTGTCTCTTCCTTTCTCTCGGCTTGAAGTGGACTGTGAGTCATATTTTGGTATCCCACCACTGGTTACCACCTACCTGAAGTCAAATTCACCAAAATTGAAAAACCTCCATCCAATTCTCTAATTAATCTTGGATTCATAATTTGCATATTACTGATGCTGACATCAGCTTGCTAAAGTAAGTCAACACAATAGTGATTGAAAACTCGCTTCTTATTTGCCTGGCTCCTATTAATTGCGGACCCATTTTTCCATCCTACTGCCGTTGATTAAGATCTGGGAAAAGCATGATAGTTTTGATATGAAGTTGACATATTTCTAATAAGGTATAATGCTTTTCGCTGTTCTGTCTGGTTAACTATGTTTTCCCCTCTCTTTCTTTTTTTTTTTTTTTTTTTTTGCCTCCTGTCCTGTATTTATATTTGGTGTTGTCATCTCTGTTCAGCAAGAGATATGTATTTTACAAATAAATCATTTAGGTGAGGCTGTGTTTGTGGATGACATTCCTTCACCAACAAATTGCCTACATGGAGCATATATATATAGCACAAGGCCTTTGGCGCGGGTAAAGAGTATAAAGATAAATCCTGAATTGCATCTGGATAGAGTGAGGTCAATTATTTCAAAGCAAGACATTCCTGAAAGTGGGGAGAACATTGGTTCGATGACTATATTTGGTGTCGAACCTTTATTTGCAGATGGGATCACTAGATGTGCTGGTGAACGTCTTGCTGTTGTGGTGAGTTCCTAAATTCCTCATTTTAGTCCATTACCATATGAGCTTTTCTTTTAGTTATTGTGAAAGTAAAGTACGGCATGAATGCCTTCCATTTTAGTTACTGAATGACTTCTTTAGTTGGCAGATACACAGAAACTCGCAGACATTGCTGCAAAGACTGCAGTTGTTGATTATGAATATGAGGATCTTGAGTCACCTATTCTTTCTGTGGAAGAAGCAGTAGAAAGATCTAGCCTTTTTGAAGTCCCACCTTTCTTATATCCACAGCATGTTGGCGAGCTATCAAAAGGAATGGCTGAATCAGATCACAAGATTCTTTCTGCTGAGGTACATGGAATATTATGTATGTATATTATTGCCATTTGTTCTCGTTCCACCTCTCATTTGACTTCCTTGTGGTCTTCACTATTTCTGCTTGATTTTGAGACAGCTGAAAAATGATAGATACTGACAAGCTTTTGTTTGATCGATCTTAGTCATTCTCACTATAAAATTAAAAGTACACCTTTTTTGTGAATATTTTGAAACTTCTGGATCTCTTTTGATATCTGAATGATGTGAAAACCAGATCAAACTTGGATCTCAGTACTATTTCTATTTGGAGACCCAAACTGCACTTGCTGTACCTGATGAAGACAACTGTATGGTGGTTTACAGTTCTTCTCAATGCCCTGAGTTTACCCATTCTACTATAGCAAGATGCCTTGGTGTTCCTGAGCATAATGTTCGTGCAGTTACAAGAAGGGTTGGGGGAGGTTTTGGTGGAAAGGCCATAAAATCTGTACCTGTAAGTATCCTGTGGCATTTTATTGCTTGACATTCTTACTGATTTATTGTTACATCTAGTTCTGTTTTCTTGTCTGAAGATACTAGTTTAGAATGAGCAAATTTTTCTACATTTTAGAGTCAATGAAAAATTTAGAAGACAAGGTGATTTGGTTCTTATTTTCTCAGGGTTTGAAAAGCCTCCGGTGAGTCTCTCGGTGAGGAGGAATAGCAAGGATGATAATAATAAGTGAATTAGTTACATATATTTTTTCTAACAAAAAACCTATTAGCTTTTTTATATTGTTGGTTATCATCTCTTTTTCATAGATATAAGGTTGCTATGAAATGACAGAGTGAGATTGGCCTAAAGGGAAAAGAGTCCTATCACAAACCGATATTTGATGAAAGCTGCTAGCAAATGTGAATAGTTATGAGTGGGATGCAAAACTTCTTATCTCTGTAACATAATGTTAGATATCATCACCTTTTTTTCTGTGACATCATATATTTTTCAGTTGTTAATGGAGTTTTGTAGCACACGCCATACTATGTTGTGCTGTGATCTCCTGTAGACATAGCATAATGCAGTGGTTCATGCTTGATGCTGAAATATCAAATCAGTATAAGATCTTGGCTCTCATGTATAATTCCTTTTGGGGTATGTTCTGGTTGGGGATAATGAAGGAAAGGAAGTTTTCATTGAAACCTCTCCCTTGTTTTGTAGTTTATCATCAACTGGGTGGTAGATCCAAAGATTTTCAACCAAGCTTCCAAAATCCTTAAAAGTCCTCCCTCCTTTATAATCCTGAGTTCCTCCAATTTTTGGAGATTTTGGAAGAGAAATTATGAACCAGTTATCATGTCATGCATTATTTCTTCTTGTTGCTTGATATTATTAAACAACAGTGTTTGAATCCTTTTAGTTCTATTACTCCATTAAATTTAGGCATTCACTGATTCACATAAGAAGTGGTATCATCATTCAACCATCCATTCCCCTCTCTTCTGTCCTTTCGTACGCTTGGACTCCTCCCCAGCTCCCAAAATACTTTTATATTCAAAATACTGTGTATATATGTGAAGAAATTTGACAGTGTATGTACGGTGTTTCTGTAATGAAGTAGTGCAAGCACTCATGCTCAGATATTTCAGGTTGCTACAACATGTGCACTTGCAGCGCAGAAACTTAATCGCCCTGTCAGGATGTATCTGAACCGCAAAACAGATATGATGATGGCTGGAGGAAGGCATCCTATGAAGATAACTTATAGCGTTGGATTTAAGGATAATGGGAAAATTACTGCACTAGAACTTAAGATATTGATAGATGCAGGGATATATACAGATGTAAGTCCAATAATGCCACATAACATAGTTGGGGCACTTAAAAAGTATGACTGGGGTGCTCTATCTTTTGATATGAAGGTATGCAAAACAAATCGTCCTAGTAGATCTGCAATGCGAGGCCCTGGAGATGTCCAGGGATCTTTTATTGCTGAAGCTGTTATAGAACATGTGGCATCTACACTTTCAATGGATGTTGATCTTGTTCGAAGCATTAATCTTCATACATACAAAAGTCTTTATGCATTTTATGGGGGGTCTTCAGGTGAAGTTGTTGAGTATACCTTGCCTTCTATATGGAATAAGTTAGCTGTTTCTGCAACCTATGACCGGCGGACTGAAACGGTAAAAGAGTTTAACAAAACTAACATTTGGAAGAAAAGGGGCATATCTCGGGTACCAATTGTGCATCCAGTGAGTCAGAGGCCAACTCCTGGAAAGGCAAGTATTTTAAGGGATGGGTCCGTAGTTGTTGAAGTTGGAGGAATCGAACTAGGTCAGGGCCTCTGGACTAAAGTAAAACAAATGGCTGCTTTTGCTCTCAGTGCAATTCAATGTGATAACATTGGGAACCTTGTAGATAAAGTACGGGTTGTACAATCTGATACCTTAAGCATGATTCAAGGGGGATTTACTTCTGGGAGCACTACATCGGAGTCAAGCTGTGAGGCAGTTCGGCTTTGCTGCAATGTCTTGGTTGACAGGTTAAGGCCTCTCAAGGAAAAGCTGCAAAAGGAGATGGGTTCCATCGAGTGGGAGACACTTATTTTTCAGGTAGCCTTATTTTGATGATATTTTTGATAGAAATGCAACTATATTTGCGCATTGCCCTTTACATAAGGAATTCAGAACATAATATGGATTTGCAATTGTAAAATACATAGAGAGAGAAACATATTTCTATGCCTGTTGACTTGTTTGCGTGAGATGCCTCCGTATCTATTTATATAAAGAAGGGCATGCACTATCTGTAGCACTACTTAGTACACTAAAGCACTTCACTAAAATCATATAACCCCACTGTGTTATTTCTTTAATCTGTAGTCCATACTATACTCTGATGGATAAATAAACAAAATTTTATGCCATGATAGAGGCAGTGCATCTATGCGGGTGAAGTTTCTGTTGGAGAAATTTTGTCTTCACATCATAATTAATGGAATTCATTATTGATTAAATGAAATAATTTTTCATTGGCTACTATTGTCCTCAGTGTCATTTGACAATAAAAATTTTTTGCTACAAATTCAGGCGTTTTGAACTTTTATGATATTTGTCATGTCAAATTGTCTGGAGAAAATTTAGTCCATAGATGATTGCATTGGTCTTGTACGCTTTATAGGAATTCTTTTGGATGTAAGTTTTATTGTTGGAGCCCTATAGAAATTGATAATACTAATATGTTGTTGAGGCTATAATTCCTTCTCTCAGCGGGGAAAAGTGATAGGAATTTACAAAAGCCACTGCTTACAGTAAGATAAACTGCTGCAACAATGCGAGGAGAAAGATTGAAAGGGAAAAGATAGAAATCCTCTTGCTTCCGTTTTTCTTTACGTATTCATGTAAGATTGATGTCTATGTTGAGGCTATTATATCGTGTCATGAACATGAAACAATCAAATGTAAACAGCTATTTAAGAGAGTCTAGATCTCCTAAAGTGGTTTTTCCTCCTAGAGAAACCTGATCTGATAATATTCAGCTTGTAGAAACCTTAGCAGAATAGTCAAATTATGATTCCTAGAACATAAAACCACTTTCTTCAATAGCAACTATATTAACACTTGTTTAATACGTAGTAGAATTATTCCAGTAATAACTGTACAGGTTTATTTCATACTCGTTCTACTACCATGAAGTTCCTTAGATTGCCTTCTTTCTCAACTATCCATATTGATAAACCATTTTTGTTAGTTGTGGGAATTGTGCAATTGTCTCTTTCAACTACCAAGTTGAAAGGCTTGCCTAATTTTGTTTTCCAATTCGTGTTGATACATATATCTTGGCATTATGTGAACACAATATGTCCTGTCTGGCATCTCTGTTTTTGCTCTCATCATATGCAATAAATGGCAATTTTAGATGCTACTCCCTCTGTCTCATTTAATAAGCAATAACTACCATCTCCTTCTTGACCCTAAATATAAGCAACATTTGCACGTTGTCTTAAATTTTTGTAGTGAATTCCCTATTTTGCGCTTATTAATTACTTATTTTAATACTCAATATATTTATTATTTCATTTCCAAACCCATCATCCCTCCATCACATATTCTCTCTCTCCCATAATTCTTTTTATTATAACTCTTTCCCCTATAAATAAGGGCATTTTGGAGGAAAAAAATTCTAATTTTTACACATTTATTGTCTTTAACTAATTTTAACTAACATTTTGATCTATGTCATAAACTTCAATGTTGCTCATAAAAAGGGACGGAGGGAGTAGTAATTTATGAGAACCCACCTAGCCCATTTAATGAGGTTCATCTTCTTCAAGTAAACCATGCAACGCCCCCTTGGTTTCCTATCTGACCATGTAGAATATACTTACCATGTTACCATTTATCAACTTGCAGGCACACTTGCAAGCTGTGAACTTATCAGCAACTTCTTTTTTTGTCCCTGGTATCACTTCCATGAATTACCTAAATTATGGCGCTGCTGTAAGTGAGGTGAGCCATAATGTTATATAAACCATATTACTTAACCAAATTGGTAATAATGCTGAGCTAAATGTTGGAGAATGTTTTTCAGGTGGAAATAAATCTTCTGACTGGAGCAACAACAGTTTTGCAAACAGATATCCTCTATGATTGTGGACAGAGTCTTAACCCTGCTGTGGATCTAGGACAGGTGATCTAGTACTCAATTTCAGCTGCAGTGTTCATTTATTCTGCTATTATCCTTGATGCCGTATATAGCTGCATAAATAAAATTCCCAAGTTTTTCATATGGAGTGCACAAGGGATAGGCCTATTTGTTTATTTAGAGCTGTCAGATTATTAAATTGTCTTATCTAACAAACTCTTGAAAAAAACTATTATTTCTGCTTTCAGATTGAAGGAGCTTTTGTCCAGGGGCTAGGGTTTTTTTTGCTGGAAGAATATGGAACAAATCCTGATGGATCAGTGTTGGCAGATGGAACTTGGAACTACAAAATACCTACAATAGACACTATACCTAAACAGTTCAATGTAGAAATCCTCAACAGCGGACATCACAAAGAACGTATTCTTTCTTCGAAGGGTATGATCCATCATCCATAGGTTCTCAAAGTTTTCTTACACCTTCAAAATAGAACTCTATTTGATACTCTCCTGTTGCTTTCTTGCTCTTACCTTCGGTGATGCCGTTATTAGAAATTACTACTGTTTTGCAGTGGGAAAATAATAGATGGTGTGAATGGGGTAATAGTTAAAAGAGCATGACAAAATTAAGTTGTTGATTTCTTGAAACTCATTGATATAAGTTACGGCAGGGGTAGAGAAAATTCGGTATCTTGAGTCTGTCTTGGAGGCTTGTTGGTTAATCTGTGTTTCACATAAATTCCATGATTCTGTACTAGCTTTACGTATGAATGCAAGTACCTCATGGTGTGGAAGCTGAGGCATAGACTACATGCAAATTCCATGAGATTAATGTACGGCTACATTAATCATTTTATATTTCAAAAAGTATATTTCTTATTTTCTTCATTTCATTCTCTTTATTCTGTATACCAAATGGAGTCTTATTTATTTATTTTGGTGCAGCTTCTGGTGAACCGCCATTGCTTCTGGCATCTTCAGTTCACTGTGCTACTAGAGCTGCCATTAAAGAGGCCAGAAAACAGCTTCTTTCATGGAGCAACTTAGATGCGTCTGATTATTTAACATTCCAGTTGGAGGTCCCAGCAACCATGCCTGTGGTAAAGCAACTTTGTGGACTTGACAATGTGGAAAGATACTTAAAGTGGAATTGAGCAACAGTGAAAAGATGTCTCCTGAAAAGAAAAATCTGAATTTCTGCCATAATAAAAATAATCGGAAATCTTGTATAATGCATTCCCACTTCCTAGATTGATGGAGATAAAAGAGAAGGTGGATGTCCAAGAATAAAGTTTAGCTCCCACTGCCAATGGCCTAGTGGCCTAATAGCATGAAAGGTCAAGAGTTCGGTTCGATTATAACAGCAAGCAGTAAGTGCTTTCCCCTTCAATTAAAGTTAAGCTCCCACTGTTACCACTCTTAAACTCTCCTCCGCCTTTTCCATGGCTACCTTTGCCTTGAATCAAGTATATATTGTTCTTGTTTATTTTAATATTTTCGTAGTTGTTGCTAGCCTAGTACCACCCCCATCATCATTTCTTAGGTTATCACTAAATATTATTATCATTATCATTAATATTCTTATGGTTATTTTATTAACTCATTCACAATGAGCGCAATTTAATTAGAGACCTTGTGAGGAGATATCCATAGGCTCTAAACATTTTTTCTATTTTTCCAATTTTATATATTATTGGGTATTGTACAATTTTTCTTCTTAGTTTGATGTTTTTATACACATTTCAACATGATTTAAATGTTAAAAAAGATAGAATAAGACTTTTTTTTCGGTGACAGATAGAATAAGCCTTTTGAGCAGAAATTATATTTACTTTTTCTATCAAAGCGTGGTTTTAGACCGAACCTTGAAATTGCAAGAGTTTAGTTTTGAACATCTGCCACGAAAGAAACTTTTCCAAAAGCCGACTTATATACTCCCTCCAAAAAATTAGTCAAGACAATAAATAGATAAAAATAAATTTTTTTTTCAAAATATCCTTATTGATGGGGGTAGAGGACAGAGAGAGTATAAAAAAAGAATAAGAAAATTGTGAAGAGAGAGAGAATGTGGCTGTAGAGAGATGATAATTTGGGAAATAAAATAATAAATATATTGGTTATTAAAATAAGTAATTAATAGGAGCAAAACAAAAAAATTGTAAAAAAATTAAGATAACTTGTAGATGTTACTTATGCTCAAAGACAAGACGGTGATGGTAAGTATTGCTTATAAAAAAGAATGGATTAAGTGAGTGGGTACTGGGTAGATTACTTGCAATTAATATCGATTTCAATTATTTCAATATTTTTTATTCAGGAAAGTGAAAAGGAAAAATTAAAAAAATCGCTTAATATTTTTTACTCTCTACTTTTTTTCCCAACAATTTTACGGTCGTTACTAACATCACCACCATCGCTGTTATCATAATGTTTTATTTCTAAATTTATAAGAACAAACATTGAGAACACAATGACTGCAAATAAAAAAAGCCAAGGCATATTATGATTATTCTAGTCGTGAATCCTAAAATTGAAGCGTTCCTATACACGACAATGGCAACGACCATCCTCTAAAACGGGAGTGGAATGGAATGAATAATACATCGGACAACCACAATATCTCGAAGGAGACATCTCATATGAAGTGCTTAGTACTTCTTAGGTTGTGTAGTCAAGCCAAACCCAAATGGGAAGAGAGGATCATAATGCTTGTCACCAACATTCATCGGAAGTTGGTCCACTGTCTTGAACCAGGTTCTAGCCAGCTTCCCGGTGAACCCATAATCACCAAACAGAAGGTCTGCAACGCCTTGGCCTTCAGTCCCAGGAAGCCATGCAGCCACAAGAGCGTCTATTTTTGACAGATATGGCTCTATCACAACTGGGCGCCCAGTGATGAGAACAACTATGCATTTGACAGACTCACAAACGTTGTTGACGGTGCTTGGACCTGGCTCTGCTATCGTCAGATTCAAACTGTCACCATATGTTTCTGCATAAGTGTGTTCCCCAACAACCACGATGGCGTGGGAAAACTTGTTGGACTTGAGAAAGTTTCCGTCCGGGTTCTCATTGTATACCACTTCTGTCTCGGAATCAACTGTTTGTTTCACGGCATCAAGAATTGTGGTACCTGCGCAGAAAATGCAGTTAATTAGTCAGTGATCAATAACCTACCAGAGGATACTGTTAGAATTTCAATTAGATATTATGAATGCTCTTCTTCATGTCAACCTTCACCAGTAGATGACAATGTTAAAGTTCTAATAGAACTATTTAGGGGCCTTCACTTGACCACTTGAACTTTCGAACTCAAATAATCATTGACATGGCATTAGAACTTTGATGGCTGAGTTGTCAGAGGTTTGATTCTTGTGGGCTTCCATCTCTTAAAATTAAATTTCAATGAAATGCATGGTAGGCTTGGCCTATGTCCAAACTTCAACACCAAGCAAGATAGTATAGAGCTTTTCATTAAACATTCTAACGCTTTAAGTTGGTATGATCCATGACAAAGGATTTAAAATTGCTAGTTTGGCATCTGAATAGTCAATAGAGACGACTCTGGCGATTTTATGTAATTGAATGCAATGATATCTTTGCTTCTTGGATCTTAGCTTTTACCAAAAGACAACAACAATAAACAAAGCATGACGACTTACCCACTGTGAGATTATTGCCACCAAGCCCCTGCCAGGTGATTGTCCATCCCCCACATTGATAGCCCAAGTTGTCAGCATGGCTTCCAGCAACTAATATTTTTCCAGTTTTCTTGGGTAGGGGAAGAACAGGCTTATCAGAAGATTTGCCATTCTTTAGCAACACAAGTGATTTCCTCACGGCTTCCCTAGCTAGCTCTCTATGTTCCTGTTAGGGACACAGTAAATGTCAACGAACAAGCTCATAGCCATTATCCACCATTTGTTGAAACAGCATCCTGAAGTTAAGAAATACCTTGCTGCCCAGTTGGTTGGCCAGGCTTAAGTCAGCATGAGGATTCTCAAATAGACCCATGATAAATTTTACTTTCAAGATTCTACTCACGGCATCATCAATCCGACTCATGGGGATAAAGTTTTTCTTCACTAGATACGTTAGGCCATCAATGAATTCGGTGTAGTCGTAGGGAACCATGATCTGTAGAATATTAAGCGTGTCAAATAAAAGTCTCCGCGTTACCAAAAGGAAAAAAGGAAGACTTTTTTCGGTCTTTCTAAAATGATAATGATAATTACCATATCAATTCCGGCACTAACACCAGCTACAATGGAGTATGTGTAATTAGCATGAGGAGGTGAGGTAATCCTGTCAATACCCTGCCAATCTGATATGACAAATCCCTGTAATATGGCAGTAGCAAATCACGTTATCGTGCACCTTCATTGTCTGAATTTTTATGGGTAATAGTTACTTACAAGTGTGCCTTTACCCAGAAAAATTCAAATTCAAATCTGAAACTTGTCACTTGTTTCATTTTGCCATGTATAACATTTTCATTATAGTGAACCATTACGAGCTACTCGAAATTCAGTACCCTGAACCGCAGTTTGTTCTTGAGGAGACCAGTGACAAGATCCTTATTAGCATGCATCTTCTTCCCGTTCCAGCTAGAATAGGAGATCATTACTGTTGAAACACCCTTGATGATGGAGTCAAGGTATGCTGGCATATGAATGCTGAGCAATCCATTGAAACTTATCAAAGTATTGTTCTCATTAATACCCTTGTTCGTTCCACCATCTCCCAAGAAGTGCTTGGCGCAGGCTGCAACCTTGTTCCTGATCAAAATTATAAGAAGGGGAATTATTATTTAAACTCTGAATGGATATGACTAATTAGAGATTTAGACAAAAGTTGGGAACTCCAAAAATTAAAAATTAAAAAAAAAATATTTCTTTACATGCAAACATGACGCTTATTGATTCATATTCAACTCAATTAGAAGTTACTTGTCATGCCAATGAGCTTATCGCCCCACCAGGCACCAGTCGTAGCTTTAAGATTGAAGGGACCTTTAACCATGTCCCTTGTCCACTCATTGCCAATTACCAAGGCCTTAAAATCCTCCTTTGAAATTTTTTTGGAAAAAAGAAAAGAAAGAAAAGGAATATTCCCTACAATCTCAAGCCAGAAACTAAGTCTTACTTTCCAGCAACAAAGGGAACTCCCTTTCTGGAATTGCCAGGGATGTCTCCTTGCAAACCAGGTATAATTTCAGTCATTGTTCTGACGATGTTAGGGTCCTCACTGTAACTTTCATAGCATCGTCCCCATCTTGGATCTCTGCAAACCTGTCAATGAATGAACAAATAACAGATGAGGGTTTTTACTTGATTGATGATTAACGTGATATGAATAGCAGAAGGCTTAAGTGCTGCTTACTGCAATGCATGGGGCAAAAGCATATTGTATTCCAGTAGCTCGAACTTCAAGGGCTGTTGCCTCTCCAATCTTTTTTATGAGAACGGGATCCCTGTTCAACGGTAGAATTCTAGTTAGAACTGTTACTGTAAGGAAGGATGCATGTGTTTGTAGATGGAGCAAAAGAAAAGTTCATTCTAAAGGACCTAAAAAGCCTCTCAACCATAGCCTTCTCTTATTTTATTTTATTTTTCCAAGTATAAGAGATAGAAAGCCCTTGGATTTTGGCCAAAACTAAATGACCTCTTCAATCAATTTTAAATTGCATTCTCTCGCATTAAACTTGTAGCATTAGAAATTTTATTCCCAGAGTACTTGTCATGCATAACTAGATGCACAATTGTTGTGCTTGAATTTCCCACTGATATTTTGTTCTAATGTCAACTTTATTGTTTCAATTTTGACTGCTCTCGTTTCCAAAGATGTATAGCTTCAATGAGATTGGAAAAGTTAGTTCTTGTCACGATAAATAATTCAACAAAAATATCAAATTGTATGTTTACCCATCATTTCAGAAAATGAACACTTGCCTGGTAACTCCAAGCCCAACATTGTGAGGAAAAATGGTGGCATTGTAGACATTGTTGTGGCCATGAACTGCGTCTATTCCATAAATCATCGGAATCCCAAGGCGGGTAGACAAAGCTCCATTTTGGATGTCATTCACCATTTGGACCCATGTCTCAGGGGATGCCTGTGGGGCTGGAACACTCCCACCTCCGCTCAGCACACTCCCTGCAATCCACATCCACATGCATTTATAAAGCGATCATCGTGAGGAAAATAATATTCCCACTAACCAAATTCATCAAGCCCACAGAAGTATGCAATACATCATATTAGGAAACCTTTTCTACCCAATCGTCCTGGATGTCAATTAAGGTTCAAATTTTATGGTATCTCATGCTATTCCAAATTTATGGAAATCTCACATGACACATCACACCCCTTTAGCTATATTAAATTATATAAGATGCCACTTGCATCATTTGTATGAAAATGTTGAGCTGCAATGCCAAACATGGGTATCTGAAATAGCGTTCTATCTTATACCATGAGATCTAAGATATCATTGAGCGTGAGATTTGATTAGAAATCTGAGGATATCTTACCTATGAAGTACTTCTTCATAACTTCATGTGTGGCATTAGTCCGTTCAATCTGAGTCATCTGTCCAATTTTTTCCTCTAGAGTCATTCGCTTTAGTAAATCGTTGACTCTAATATTTAGGGGCTGCTTTGGGTCTTTATACTTCAAGTATTCTGCTTCTGACATAGAAACAACGCAGAATAGTAGCAGAATACCCAGAATGCGTATCCAAGATCTCCCCATCATAAGAGAGCTGAATCTGTAAGAAAGATAAAAGTCGGAGATCATAGAAGAGAGAACAGAAAAAAAGGGGGAAAAAGATTTTGGAAGCAGAGCAGTTAAACAGAAAGATCAATAACTAAGCATCACAAAACTGAAACGTTTTGTGTTTATAACAAATCTTAGTCACCCTTATCCACTATGTCCGAATTTCATGATCTCACGGTTAAGAATGACCATAGTAACTAAACTTGGTATAACCAGAACACGCTTATCTAACAGACAGGGTAAGGCAAATCATGAATCAAAATATCAAATAGTTGGAAGAGTTCAATATAAATAATGTATGAGAAACAGAGGTGCCGAAATCCCTTCACAGTGCGAATAACGCGCAAATCCTATCCCATATCAAGAATCGGCATTAAAACTGAAAGAGAGGGGGGGGGGGGAACTTGCAAGCCAACAATGAGTCCAATCTAAAGAATGATGAGACATATGGATTCCGAAATCTCTTCGGAACACGAATAAGTTGTGAATGCAACTCCCATGTCAGTGAAACAAAGAGAAAAAAACACAAGTAATGAATTCAAATGAGCGAGTATGGAACGCAACCCACTTGCAGGACTGAGTTGCTCAAACTCAAAGCAGTCACTTTGTAGAAGAAATGCTTATCCCTGACCCTTCGACTGAAAAAGTAAAAGCCAGCGCAGGGCTTGGGTGGAAAAAATGCAGTGAGTAGATTTAGCTTAAGCATATGGCGACTGAGTATATAAAGGAAGAGGAAGCACAGTTATTACGTCGTGGGGTGCAGTTTGCAGAGACTGGTCCCAGCTGTGCTACGCAACCACAGCAACTTTTTTAATGTATTTTATATTATTTTTGTTCTCCGACCCGGCGGCTACCAGCGTTCGCTTTGCTATAGAAGAATTTTTTATAATCTGATTCAAATATTAAACAAATTAATATATATTATCTCTGATCCTAAATACTATTATAATAGTTAGTTGACTAATTTGAATAGATTTAAAAAATAAATTAATTTAGTTATTTATAATAAAGAGGTGTTGTCTTTTCTAAAATATTTTTACTAATCAAGTTTATTAGCTAGAACTATTATTATTAAAAGATCTACATTGAAAAATAAATAAATAAACAGGAGAAACAAAGTAAATTAGAGTTTTCTATTTATAATCAAAATAAAAATTAAATGAGATCTTATATTAAGAACAAGAGGTAGTAATAATAATATTTATTAGAAGAAATGGCTGAAAAATTCCCTATCACAAAATTTTACTTCTTAAAAATACGTTAAATTTGTTTACGAACTTGTTGCTCGATCTCTAGTGGCTGATGGATTCAACTCTTCTTCAATCATAGCCTATTTTCAGCTATGTACATTGCATACAGATGAGTTGCACCTCTCAAGATCTGAGATTTTGGATATATTAACAAATTTTGTAATCGGATATTTTTCAGCCATTTTTCCTATTTATTATGCATGTTATTATATAACTATGTTCTTTCCGTTTTTTTTTCAAAAAAAAATGTAGATAAGCGGTAAATAATCTCATCCAATGATCAATCTGGAATTTCAGATCTGGCAAAAACAAAATATGGAATTTCACCGCACAAAGAAAATCACTATTTTCATTGTATTGTTAAACAACGAAAACAATTTTTCTATCATTTTCTTATGATATTATATTTTTGCACATCAAATAATTGATGGAAAATTTCTAATTAAATCAAGTATTTCAATTAGGTAACCGTCATACTGTAGATTAATAAGAGTATAGGACTGTTATTTAATAATAAAATAAAATGTGATAACATGTGGAATTTAAGAATTACTCCTCCAGTCTTTAACAAGTTAAATAAGTTAGTTAATTGTAAAAAATATAACGTATTTTTTCTAAAACACTATAATCATCTTTTTTAATATCATTCCTCCCTCACTTACTTAATTATGGTTGAGAAAATATCTATACAGATAATTTAAAAAAATTAATAAATATAAAAAATAAGTTTTATATTTAGAATTAAAATTAATTTAATAATCAGATCTTATATTAAGAATGAGAGGACTACCAATTATTCCTTGTGGTATATTTAATTATGAATAAATTGCTTGAGAACTGAAAAGCCGCCGTCGGGATCTATCATTTTCGAGGGGGCTTGGTCGCTGGGTGACACCCAAGAACGCGTTCTTTTGATTTAAACAAACATACATATTTATATTAAGATGATTATTTTTATTTTTATTTTTATTTTCACGTGAAATTATTATTTTAAAATTTAATTTTTTAACCAAAAAATATTTTGATTTTATCAACTTAAAAAAGATTGTGTCATTTATATTAACTTTTTGTGGACAATATTTATTTTCTCTTTAGCCAACAAATTAATCAAACTCCTCGAATTTCAATGTAAACAATATAATCCCTATATTTTATTTATTAGCATAATTTAATCCAATTAAATTGGCTTAGCTTAGAACTTCAAATTATTTGAATAAAAAAATACGATATTTCAATTATTAACAACTGAAACTGTTTAAAAAAAAAATCGTCATTTCATGAAATAAAATAAAAGCACGCTACTAGTTTTTGGTGTGCTTTTTTTTTTTTTTCCTGTTTGTTTGTACTCTGGTTTCTTCAAGTCAAACAGCGGCGGTGAATAAGGCATCCTAGTCTTCCGATCTTTAAGGTTTTTTAAATGTTAGATATGATAACTTTCATTATTCCTTTTTTGTCAAATTATTTTCTGGTAAGTATTACTCTTCCGATCCTTAATATAAGACCTAATTTTTGAGTTGGTTTTGATTCTAAATATAAGACCCATTGTTCATATTTATCAATTTTTTCTAAATTACCTCTATGGATATTCTCTCTCAACCATAATTAAGTAGAAGAAGGAAAAGAGTATAAAAAATATGATTATGGTATTTTAGAAAAATGTGTTACTTTTTTATAATTAACTAACTGACCTAACTTTATTAATCTAATCAAATTAATTAAATAGGTATTATATTAAGGACCAGAGGAGTATTAGCTAACTTGTGAAGATTTGGCATCAAGGCGTTATCACAGAATTGATAAAATGGTACACAGTTTATTGTTACATGAGGTATTCTTGTCCAATTTATATATTCTACCTTGGGTGCTTAATATGTATTTTTCTCAACATTTTCTTGTAATAGTTGCACATATTAAAAATTTTATAAAATAGTAGTTCTAGCTAAAATACTTTATTAGTAAAGATATTTTAGAAAAAATAACATATATTCATTATAAATAACTAACTTAGCTAATTTTATTAATATACTCAAATCAGTCAACTAGTTCTGGAGATAATACTTAACTGATTTGAGTAGATTAAAAAAGTTAGTTAAGTTAGTTATTTGAAACAAATATAAGTTAAATTTTCTAAAATATCTTTTTAATGATAACTACATTTAGATAGAAACCTCCTTAATATGTGTAATCAATAAAAATATTTTAAAAAATAAAATAGATTAAATTCTTATACTACATCTGATCTTAATTATAAAACTTAATTTATAGATTACAAATAAGGTAATTGAAGTTACTATTTATATTTAGAATGAGAGGTAATTCGGCTTTTATTAGTACGCTGGTCTTTTTCTTTTTTTTTTTGGGCCAGCTCTTATTAGTATGTTTGTACTAGCACGCATAGAGTTGTTTCTGACTTCCTGTATATTTTGTTTTTAATGCATAATAAATGTTTTATCAAAAAATGAAACAAAATAAAAACAATAATAGAAGCGGGTTGGGCGTTGTGCCATGAGCGTTTAGAAAAGTTGGCGGGGAAAGAAAAAAAGAGCCTTTAGAAAAAGCCAAAATTGGACCGTTGCCAATTTGAATTTGAATCTGATTCCTTTATTTCCTATTTCGAAGCAGACTTCATCCCCAGATCTGCCTTCTGTTTTTAAATGCCCATTGTACCATTAACAAATACAAACTCGTTCCTGTAACCAAAAAACATACAAACCCATTCTAGAAAATGACCTAATAAATGTTTGAGTAAAAACTAAACCATAATTTAAAACATAATTTTTGAAAAATAAATTTTGTGAGTAGATTTTATAAAAAAATAATTTTGATAAAGTGAGGATATTTGAATGGTTGTTATCAAAATATTTTTTCATGTATAAATTATTAAAAAAGAGATAATTATTTAAAAATAGATTTTAATTTATATTTTTATTTAAAATAATAAATTTACATTTAATACTAGATAATAGCTCTAACAGGAAACATATTGGAAAAAAAAAACATACAAACACGTCCTCACCTGAAAGAAGAAAACGTAAAAAAAAATTGCAGCATATGATGCACGAACCCTGTTCCAGCTGGGCCAGGAAAAAAAAAAAACACGTTCTAAGTTTGTTCAAATTTGACAGAATGTCAAGGTTGACTCCTTCAGCTCATAACTTATAAGGTCGTGAATTCAAATCCCACTGCCGATGTGAGGAACTTGTTAGTAAGTGATCTATAAGTACCTCTGTAAGTACTCTTTGAGCTTGGAGGCATGTCTTAGGCCTGATGAGTCTCCGAGACTTAACTCATCTAAACTTTTTGGTACCAAAAAAAAAGGTTGACTCCTTATTTTCTACATATATGTGCAAACTAATTTTTTTTTTTCACTTTAAACCTTGATGCAAACTGCAAAGTAAGATTTATGTTCCATTTAGATTAACCATTAGAAAAGTAGCTTATTGTTAACTTTTGAAAAAATTAAATTAGGTAAAAGTTAAATTGAGTAATATGAATTGTGTTTGGATTGGATTTTATAAAAATTAGTTTGTAAAGGTTAGATTGAGTAAAAACTTGTTTGGGTTATGATTGAATAAAAGTAAGTTTAGTTTGTAAAATTATCAAAATTGCTATGGGTTTTGATAAATAATAAAACATGATAAAAAAATGAATTTACATAATACAATAAATTTAATTTTAATATGATGAAGAAAAATTTAGTAACCGAAATATATTTTAAAACATTAGAGATATTATAAAAAAATTATTGGGATTATAAAGTGAAACCTAATTTTAATGGATAAAATATTCTTAGATTTAAATTCATGAAAGAAAGAGAATAAAAATAATAATGAAATATTAGGTGTGGAGGAGAGAAGAATGAGAACCTTTCGAATCTGAATCTCAGAGCATGAGAGAAAGAGAATAAAAATAATTGAGGGAAAGAGAGAGAAAAATTGAAAGTTTCTGATACAAATAATAATGAAATTAATGTTCACAAGCATAGTGAAGGCACAGGAAAAGCTACTCCTATTGGCTTATACAAATCGTGCGATTGAAGGCAATTTTTGGGTACAAGTAAGATAGCCTAACAGCTTAAACATACAGACTCTTAATTTTCAATCAAGCTTATAGTAGGTTATAAATTACTTCTGGGCTTTTGAATGCCCAGCCAAACAAACACTTAAATATAAGGGTTTTATATACAAGATTAGAGGAGTTTTTTTTCCCAAAAAGTATGATATATAGTCATATATGACGGGAAAACTTGATATAATTGATATAAGAAACTTGACCTAACTATTTTTCTTACTCTCCACTAGTATATCTTAATTAAAAACATTTTTCTATGTTTTTAAAACATATACTCCTCTGGTCCTTAATATAAGACCTAATTTTTAAATTGGTTTTGGTTCTAAATATAAGATCTATTTATTATATTTATTAATCTTCTCTAAATTACCCCTATGTATATTCCCTCAACCATAATCAAGTAGAAGAGGAGAGGAGGTATTAAGAAAAATTATTATGGCGTTTTAGGAAAAATATGTCATTTTTCTTATAATTAACTAACTTACCTAATTTTTTTAATCTAATTAAATTAGTTAAATAGATGTTATATTAAGAACCGGAAGAGAATTAATTTTTCCTTAGTCGAAAGGAGGCTCAAGGCCCGGGACAACTAAAGAAAAAATAAAACCCAAGTACCCAACAGAAACACCGAAAAGATCGAAACCTCAGCCCATGTCTTGCCACGTCAACGCCTCCTTTCTTTCTTTCTTTTTTTTTTTGGGGGCCAAATAGTCAACGCCTCCTTTCTGCTCTTAAGATTTCATTGCCACATGAAAAATATGTGACAGTTTATTTCTTAAAAATTTAAATATGCAATTTGACTAAAATAATTTTTTAAAAAGTATATACTTAAAAAACTTAATGAAACACGGCTTTAACATAATAAGAGATAAATTAGTCAATATAATTTGTTTTTATTTTTTTTATAAATTTTATTAATCTTAATGGAGTATTCTAAAATTATTTATTTAAATATTGTTATACTTAACTATATAATGTTCTTTAACTTATGAGTCCTAATACATAATTTTAAAATTTTCAGCATAATTACAGATAATAAATTTAAGTGTTTAAAATGGTTTAATGGAATATTCCTTAGTTTTAAGGGCATTAAAAATTAGACTAAAACATACGTTTTGAAAATAAAGAAGAGATATTCTTATAATAATTTTAGCAAAATGAAAGACATGCCATTGCATTTGATTACTTTAAATTATGTGTTTGTTACCGCTCCCAAAATGAGATTTGTAATCTAACCGTCCCTCCTCAAAATGAAAATGGGATGAGAAGCATTATTATTTTATTTTCAATTCAAAATCAAACATTTAATTATTGTTATATGAAATCATCGTGCTAGCTAGCTACATTCTTTGACAGTAGAACCTCATTACATTTAATTAAAAGCTTCTTACAGTATCCAAAAGCATTACCCAACAACACCAAAACACCAATACGAATATGGTAAAAAGGGGACCAGTTTGGGTGCTTACCATCTTGATAAGTACCTCAAACTAATCAGATCTAAATAGTTTAAATCTAATTTGGACGGTTTATATTTAAATTTTTTTAATTAATTATTTTTAAATATAAATAATTATTTTTATTTTAGATTCTATGTCCATAAAATAATTATGTTAAACAACTAAAAATAAAAAAAATCAAATATTAACTATTCAAATCAGATCCGAATAGTTTAGATTTGATAAGTTTGGGATGCTAATCAAAATGGTTAGCACTCAAACAGGTTCCAGTAAAAAAATGTCTATTTTTTTCTCATCCTTCTTAAAGTATACAACTTTTGCACCATCAATCATTATCCAACAGTCACAATCAAAAACTATTTATTTCTAAGAACCAAATCCCAATTGTTTAAACAGTTAATATTCGAAGTTCCTAAAAATAAATAATTTTGTAATTTGGCCTGTGAAAATAATTCCCTGTGTTGGTTCACCAGCCAAGATCATCCTTTCCTATTTTCACAACCCAAAAAAAAACTTGTTTGAAAATATTTTACATCAGGTAATTGTCGTCCCAAGGAGGCATCAACCAAATTAATTTAAGAATAATTTAATTTAAAGAATATTAATTTAATATATGGAAGAGGATTTTTCGTGATGCCGAATGACGATGTTACGTGTTGCGTACGAAAATGTCCAATATTGGATCGATGAAATGAAATCAACTCGATCAGTTGGATAAGATTAATACAATTTCTCTTCACATATTTTTGGCCGTACATGGAGGTGGTCTTTGAGGGTTACATACAGGTTTTGCATTGAACAAATATTTTCTTCAGAAAAACAAAAAGAAATTAAATGGAATAAACAAATTGAAGGAAGCAAGACCAAGAGATCAATGTGAAACCAATGATCATGCGTGGCTGCAAATTCTTTTTGCCTCCCCGAGGCTTCATGTGATGGCCAGACCCAAGACTGAAGAGCATGTGATTGGGATTGATTTATGAACTATTCTTAAGCTTTATACTACCTCCAATTCTTAATACTCTTCCGGTCCTAATTATAAGACCCAATTGACTTATTTGAGGAGATTAAGGAAGTAAGTTAAGTTGGTTATTTATAATAAATAAGTGTTGTTATTCCTAAAATATCCTTGCTAATTAAGTATATTGGCTAAAACTATCATTATTAGAAGGATTATCTTGGAAAAAAATGCATAAATATAAGAGAGAAAATGGATTGGGTCTTATAATTAAAACCAAATAAAAAGTCAAATTGGGTCTTATAATAAGGACCGGAGGAGTATAAGAATTAGTTGACTAATTTGAATAGATTAAAGAAACTAGTTAAGTTAGTTATTTGTAATAAATACTCCTCCAATCCTTAATATAAGACTCATTTAACTAATTTGATTATATTAAGGAAGTTAGGTAAATTAGTTAATTATGATAAATGTGACACGTTTTTTTTAAAATACCATAATCATCTTTCTTAATACCCCCCCCTCTTCCTCTTCTATTTGATTATGTTGAAGGAGTATCCATAGGGATAATTTAGAGAAAATTGATAAATATGAGAAATGGGTCTTATATTTAGGACCAAAACTAACTCAATAATTAGGTCCTATATTAAGGACCAGAGGAGTATTTGTTATTTTTTCTAAATTATCCTTACTAATCAAGTATATTGACTAGAACTACCATTATTATAAGGACTACTGTAAGAAAAAATAGGTAAATATGAGAGACAAAGTAGATTGAGGTCTTATATTTAGAATCAAAATAAAATTCAAACAAACTCTTATATTAAGGACTGGAAGTAGTATATATATTTATATACGGTATACATAGTAGATGCCGCGTCAGATTTCAAACTTGTTATAGCTGTTTGTTGACACAGGATTGATACATTCATATCTTCTTATGGTTTCATGAATGATTTACGAGTGATTAAGTTCAGATTCTCATTCACCTAGCTTAGTGTTCTGATTAGAAGTATTAATTAATTATGGTTCTAATAATGATTAGCATTTCAATCTGACAGTATCTAGATGTTATTCTAGATTCTGAAATTTTAATGGTGAATACTCCATCCCTTCAATTGAACAAGTACGGCAAAAACTAGACATTGATGGGAGAATACTCAATCATTGTTGCTTCATGAAAATCATATTTCATTCTTCATTTGATAGACAAACAACTTCTGGAAATTATAAAAATCATTAGATATTCTTGTTATAAGCATACAAATCATCATTCATCATTTAATTTACATTATCACTCAACTAACTGGAATTTTACCTAAGCAAGGACCAAAGTGATTCGACCTAGCGCTTTATTGTGGCAAATTAAGGAAGTTAGTTTTCCCAATTTAAAGTCAATTGACTTGTTAAATACCAAGGAACAAAAAATCAGACCGAATACTAAACCGGTCAAGATAGTGAGTTAAGGATCAATAGGTTAGATTGGGGTTAGACCAGGTTAAACTGGTAATAATTAAAATAATATAATTTAATTACAAAATATTTATGTATATAATTTTTAGGGAGAATCACAAATAAAGACCCTCCAATATACAAAATGACAGATAGGTCACCTGAATAAGTGAAATTACTCACAAGGACCGGGTCTCAAATTGCCATTATGAAATCATGATCAAATTACCAAAATATCCCTCTTTAATTTTTTTTAAAAAAAAGCCACTGCCTCACCAGAATCTGGCCGCCGGTGCCGGTGCTCCAGCGGCCGCACCCCAGCGTCCGGCCGCCGGAGCTCCGATGCCGGCGGCTGCTTCCAGCCATTGCTGGCGGCCTTCCTTTTTTTTTTGCAACTGTTTTTTTTTTAAATAGTGGGAGAAGTGAGGTTGGGGGGATTTGATCCCCCGACCTAATGCTTCCCAAAATAAAGAATGACCATTGAGCCAGCAAATTTTTCTTAACATTATAATGCAAAAAAAAAAAAAGTTAACTCATTTACTCTTGTTCCAGGTGATAATAACGATACATTTGGAAATAACAAGTTCTGATTATAAAATAATAAGTCTAGGAGTAAAATTTAACAACACATTTTTTTTTATAACAACACACTTTGTTTCAGGTGATAACAACAATACATTTGGAAATAACAAGCTCTGATTGTAAAATAACACGTCTGGAATGAAAATTTAACAATATGTTTTTTTATAACAACAAATTTTGTTGCAGGTAATAACAACAATACATTTGAAAATAACAAGCTCTGATTGTAAAATAACACGTCTGGAATGAAAATTTAACAATATGTTTTTTTATAACAACAAATTTTGTTGTAGGTAATAACAACAATACATTTGAAAATAATAAGTTTTGATTATAAAATAACAAATCTTGGATTAAAATTTAACAACACGTTGTTTTATAACAACACAGTTTGTTTCAAGTGATAACAACAATACATTTGGAAATAACAAGTTCTGATTATAAAACAACAAGTCTGGGAGTAAAATTTAACAATACGTTTTTTTATAACAACACACTTTGTTTCAGGTGATAACAACAATACATTTGAAAATAACAAGCTCTGATTGTAAAATAACACGTCTACAATGAAAATTCAACAATATGTTTTTTTTATAACAACAAATTTTGTTGCAGGTAATAACAACAATCCATTTGAAAATAACAAGTTCTAATTATAAAATAACAAGTTTGGAATTAAAATTTAACAACACGTTTTTTTATAACAACACACTTTGTTTCAAGTTATAACAACAATACATTTGAAAATAACAAGTTCTGATTATAAAATAACAAGTCTTGGATTACAATTTAACAACACGTTGTTTTATAACAATACACTTTGTTTCAAGTGATAACAACAATACATTTGAAAATAACAAGTTCTGATTATAAAATAACAAGTCTTAGATTAAAATTTAACAACAAGTTTTTTATAACAATTAATTATTTTATTTTTAAAAAAATAAATTATTTATAACCTATAAAAATATTTTTAATATATTTATTTCTCTAAAAAATACTTTTTAATCTATATATCTATACAACTCATTATAAATCAAACTACTTCTTATAAATTATAAAGTATTTATAATTAAGTATTTTTAATCTATAAATCATAGTATTAATTTTTATATTATCTCATTCTTTAAATATTAAAATTTATTATTAAGTATTTAAATATTATAGTATAATTTATTATTTCATTCTTTAAATATTAAAAATAGTTTTTATATTTAAAGAATAAAATAGTATTTTTAATTATAAATTAGAGATAATTTCATTTATAAATTTAAGCAGTCAAAAAGTATTTTTAATCCACAATAAATTGTACTATTTATAATTTATAAAAAATAGTTTGATTTATAATGAGTTGTATAGATATATAGATTAAAAAATTTTTAAAAAAATTAAAAAAGTGTGTTGCCATTTTTCCTAAATTTTATTTATAAATTTAAACAATAAAAAAGTATTTTTTAATCTATAATAAATTATACTTCAAGTTCTGATTATAGATTGGAGATAAAAATTATTTTTTTTAGCAAATTAATAGATTACAAGTACTTTTTATAAATTATAAATAATTTATTTTTCAAAAGTATAAAATAATTAATTGTTATAAAAAACGGTGCTGTTAAATTTTAATTCCAGACTTGTTATTTTATAATCAGAACTTGTTATTTTAAAATCTATTGTTGTTATCACCTGAAACAAAGTGTGTTGTTATAAAAAAAATGTGTTGTTAAATTTTAATCCCAAACTTGTTATTTTATAATGAGAACTTGTTATTTCCAAATGTATTGTTGTTATCACCTGGAACAAGAGTAAATGAGTTAACTTATATTTTTTTTTGCATTATAATGTTAAGAAAAATTTGCTGGCTCAATGGTCATTCCTTATTTTGGGAAGCATTAGGTTGGGGGATCAAATCCCCCCAACCTCACTTCCCCCACTATTTAAAAAAAAACAATTGCAAGAAAAAAAAGAAGGCCACCGGCAGTGGCCGAAAGCGGCCACCGGTATCAGAGCTCTGGCGGCCGGACGTCATTGCCTCACCGGAATCCGGCTGCCGACACCGGAGCTCTGGCACCGGTGGCCGGATTCCGGTGAGGCAATGGCTTTCTTTTTAAAAAAAAAAAAATTAAAGAGGGGTATTTTGGTAATTTAATCATGATTTCATAGTAGCAATTTAAGACCCGGTTCTTGTGAGTAATTTTACTTATTCAGGTGACCTATCTGTCATTTTGCATATTGGAGGGTCTTTATTTGTGATTCTCCCTTTATGTGTTACCAACACAGCAAATATTAATTCGTCGACAAAATCTGCCGTGCCATCTATGCACCGTCTGATTTTAAAGTCTCGTCTTCTACTTATGCAGTGAACGGCTGGGAACACGTTTACAATTTAGAGGGGCTTGTCTCAATCATAGCCGATGTCTCTCCCTCTTCTAGCTCCGCCTGTATCTTCCGCAACGCGCGCTTCTCTTGATTTCTCTCTCTGCTTCTTCCTGTGATTGTCTTGCATTAGCTCTCCATTTCCAGAGCTTTCATTGCCCTAGCATTCTCTTTTACACCTGATTTCTAAAAAGGAACCAACAAAATTGGGAGAATCACAAATAAAGACCCTCCAATATGCAAAATGACAGATAGGTCACCTGAATAAGTAAAATTACTCACAAGGACCGGGTCTCAAATTGCTATTATGAAATCATGATCAAATTACCAAAATACCCCTCTTTAATTTTTTTTTTTTGAAAAAGAAAACCACTGCCTCACCGGAATCCGGCCGCCGGAGCTCCGATGCCGGTGGTCGCTTCCGGCCACTGCCGGTGGTCGCTTCCGGCCACTGCCGGTGGCCTTCTTTATTTTTTTTTTTGCAACTGTTTTTTTTTAAATAGTGGGGGAAGTGAGGTTGGGGTGATTTGATCCCCAACCTAATGCTTCCCAAATAAGGAATGACCATTGAGCTAGCAAATTTTTATTGACATTATAATGCAAAAAAAAAAAATATAAGTTAACTTATTTACTCTTGTTCCAGGTGATAGCAACAATACATTTGGAAATAACAAGTTCTCATTATAAAATAACAAGTTTGGGATTAAAATTTAACAACACGTTTTTTTTATAACAACACACTTTGTTTCATGTGATAATAATAATACATTTGAAAATAACAAGTTCTGATTATAAAATAACAAGTCTGGAATTAAAATTTAACAACACCTTTTTTTATAACAATTAATTATTTTATACTTTTGGAAAATAAATTATTTATAACTTATAAAAAGTTCTTGTAATGTATCAATTTGCTAAAAAAATAATTTTTATCTCCAATTTATAATCAGAACTTGAAGTATAATTTATTATAGATTAAAAATACTTTTTTATTGTTTAAATTTATAAATAAAATTTAGGAAAAATGGAAACACACTTTTTTAATTTTTTTAAAAAAATTTTAATCTATATATCTATACAACTCATTATAAATCAAACTACTTTTTATAAATTATAAATAGTACAATTTATTGTGGATTAAAAATACTTTTTGACTGCTTAAATTTATAAATGAAATTTATCTCTAATTTATAATTAAAAATACTATTTTATTCTTTAAATATAAAAACTATTTTTAATATTTAAAGAATGAAATAATAAATTATACTATAATATTTAAATACTTAATAATAAATTTTAATATTTAAAGAATGAGATAATATAAAAATTTATACTATGATTTATAGATTAAAAATACTTAATTAAAAATACTTTATAATTTATAAGAAGTAGTTTGATTTATAATGAGTTGTATAGATATATAGATTAAAAAGTATTTTTTAGAGAAATAAATATATAAAAATATTTTTATAAGTTATAAATAATTTATTTTTAAAAGTACAAAATAATTAATTGTTATAAAAAAACGTGTTATTAAAATTTACTCACAGACTTGTTATTTTATAATCAGAACTTGTTGTTTTCAAATGTATTATTGTTATCACTTGAAACAAAGTGTGTTGTTATAAAAAAACGTGTTGTTAAATTTTAATCCCAAACTTGTTATTTTATAACCAGAACTTGTTATTTTCAAATGTATTGTTGTTATTACCTGCAACAAAATTTTTTGTTATAAAAAAATATATTGTTAAATTTTCATTGCAGACGTGTTATTTTGCAATCAGAGCTTGTTATTTCCAAATGTATTGTTGTTATCACCTGAAACAAAGTGTGTTGTTATAAAAAAACGTGTTGTTAAATTTTACTCACAGACTTGTTATTTTATAATCAGAACTTGTTATTTTCAAATGTATTATTGTTATCACTTGAAACAAAGTGTGTTGTTATAAAACAACGTGTTGTTCAATTTTAATCAAGACTTGTTATTTTATAATCAGAACTTGTTATTTTGAAATGTATTGTTGTTATCACTTGAAACAAAGTGTGTTGTATAAAAGAAACATGTTGTTAAATTTTAATCCCTGACTTGTTATTTTATAATCAGAACTTTTTTTTTACTTTTTCCTGATTTCCTCACAGCCCTGTACAATCCCCTCTTTTTTATTATTTTATAGTTTACACTTTTATTTCTTCCTTTTCTCTCTCATGTGAATGTCCATCAGACCATCACAATGTCCATCACAAGGTCACTTTTTTGGCTTTTTCTTCCTCTCTCCTCTTGAGCGCCAAATACTTCTTGAAGTTGAAGCATCTTGATTTTTCTCTTTCTCATTCAAATTGTGAAAGTCATTCCTCATCTCTTCATTTTTCTTTCTTTCTCAAATAGAGAAGATAAACAGTGTCATTTTTTCCCCCTTTCTGCACATCCATTTGACTCTGCTATTTGTCCTCCTCCTTGCCTTCCACTCTTCCACGAGCACAGGTTTGAGACGGCACAATAAGAGCTTCCAAACGGATCTTTCTTTCCATGATTTTTCTGCTTCAACCACTTCTCTCAACCATGTTCATGTCTTTTTCGGGGAACGATGAGACAGTAAGAGTAAAGAAGAAAGGGGGGAGGAAAAAAAACCAGTAACCCATCCAACCAAACGATTTTGCCGGTTTTTATTGGTTTTTTACAGTTCATTCCGGTTTGATTCGAAACCGGTTCATTGTTCAAGCCAAACTGGACTAGGAGCCGGTTCACCGATTTTTCAGTTGAACCAACGGGTCCAGTCCATTTTTTTTTTTTCATTGTTAAATACCATAAAATTATTTGATTATAAGTGAGCATGTGGCAAGTGTAGATTTCACCTTCCAAAGTTAAGAGTTACTACGAACCATCTTGGGCATTATCAACCACAAGCTTTTATGAACTGTGGCCCATAAAATTCCCATTATTTAAAACATGGAAGAATAATTTGAAAGAAGCTCATCGTTGAGCTCAACCCAACAACGGCTTCGCAAAGATCTTAGCCACAATGGAAGTAGGACTCAAATATGTGCTGGCTCTGATACTAGATCTTAAGAATAAGGTGCTAACTATCATGTCAAAAGCTCAATTAAGTTGTTAATAGTAGAGAGACAAACCAATTCCTTTAACCCAGAGCAGACATGGGCTCATCAGTCTCTCACAACGTTGTGATGGTAAATGTTAGGTGATTGCAAATTCTTTATTGGACCAAGGTTTAAATGACTATCTCTTCTTAAAGGCTTGCAAGGTCAAGCAAGAGGGTCACTTGTTATGATCTAAATATGCAACAGTAATCAAATCACTGTAGTCATAGCTCTACAGATAGTAATCCAGAAATAGGAAGTTTAACTACAAAAATTCAGAGAAAGATAATAGAAGGTTCAGAAAAGGAAGAACAGAGCATCAAAAAGAGAGTTTTCAGAGAGAGAATCAGGAGGAACCAATTCACAATTTCCACACATCCCATTCTCTGTCCTCTAACGAACTTTATTCTCTCAGCTTCTGTGGTGGGCGTCTCTCACGTGAGCTCCTACGCACCCCCATGACAATGATTACTTGATCATCCTTTCCTTCCACTTCATCTTCCACTCTGTCACCCATATGTGCCTAGGTCCCATTCTAACTCAACTCCGTAAAATCAGTTGGTATAACCTGATGACCCTGGTGATATAACAAATTATCCTTAAGAACATACTCAAGAAAAGATGAAGGATTATCTTGCACCTACTAAAGCAAATTTTGAAATGTCGTAGAATGATTTAGAGAATCCAAAATACTATCCCACAAAGGAGACGTAATCTGTGGCATGGACATATGAGATATCCTCGACAAAGAATCTACAGCAGCATTAGACTTTTCAGGGCGGTACTCAATGGTGTAATTGTACCCTAATAGTTTAGGCAAGTGAGCCTCTTACTCTGAGGTTTGAATGACCTGATCAGTCAAGTGCTTTAAATTCTTATGATCTGTCCTAATTATGAAGCAATGGCCAAATAAGTAGTGGCGAAACTTAGCCACGGCTTGAGTGATTGCATACAACTCCCGAGCACAGGCAGAGTGTGATTGCATTCATGGAGATAGTTGTTTAGAGAAATAAGTAATAGGATGACCATTTTGGCTTAAAACAGCTCCAATTCCTTACCCTGAAGCGTCAGTCTCTAATACAAATACTTGCTTAAAATTTGGTGAAACCAATGCAGGTGCTTGTGTCAGTGCAGCCTTCAGTCAGTCAAAAGCCATTTGGGCTTCTAGGGTCTTATCAAAAGCATCCTTATGCAACAACCTTGTTAAAGGACAAGTGAGCTAGGCATATTGTCAAATAAAGCACCTATAGTAGCCCGATAGGCCCAGAAAACATCTTAATCGAGTGACTAAACATGGAGGGGTCCAATTATGCACTGCTTGCACTTTCTTGGGATCCATTTCAACTCCCGCAGCAGAGATAATATGCCCCAAGTACTCTATTCATGTGCATCCAAAGGAACATTTAGCTAACTTGGCAAACAAATGGTGAGCTAACATAACCTTTAGTACTTCTTCTATATGAAACAAGTGTTGCTGCCATGAAGCAATATATACAAGTATGTCATCAAAAAATATCAAAACAAACTTCCTCAAATAGGGCCGAAACATATCATTCATCAAAGTTTGAAAAGTGGCAGGGGTGTTTGACAACCAGAAGGGCATAACAAGCCACTCATACAACTCTTGATGGGTCCAGAAGGCTATTTTAGCCCTATCCTCTGGGCACATTCGTATCTGGTGATACCCTAAGTGCAAGGCTAGCTTGGAATAATACACAGCACCACCCAATTTATTTAATAAGTCATCGACGGTAAGCATGGGGAATGAATCCTTGACTTTTACTGCATTCAAAGCTTGGTAATCAACACAAAACCTCCAAGTACCATCTTTCTTTTTAACCATTTACTAATTTTGCTATAAGATGCATTTCATTAAATGTTGTTCACGCGCTTGAGTTTGATTATGTTGTGATTTGTTCCTTTTAGGAACATTGGGATATGCAATAAATGGGGTTGAAAGTGGACTTATTTGGGAAGATCAAGAAAGTTAAAAAGATTATCTTAAAATATTTTTTATAATTTATCTTGTTTCTCTAAACTAATTGGTTACTTATAAATTGATAATACCTCAGGTTTTTAATATAGAAGTTAGTTGATTAATTTGAGTAAATTAAAAAAATTAGTTACGTTAGTTATTTGTAATAAGTATGTATTGTTTTTTTTAAAATATCCTTACTAATCAAGTTTATTGACTAAAACTATCATTATTACAAGCAATACATTGAAAAAAGATTAAATATGAAAGATAAAGTGAATCAGAGCTTTATATTGAAGACCAAAATAAAAGTTAAATGAACCTTTATATTAAGGACCGGAGGTAATGTATAATCTAATGATGTATGTGTTTTAAAGAGATCATATAACATATACTATGATTAAATAATTTTATAATTTTTCAAATTAAATTAGTTGATTGGATTTTATATTAAAGAGTAAAGGTGGTATTTGTGTCAGGATGTTTGGTGACGGTGAATGAAGATATTTTACGTGATTACATGTTGCGTAAGAAAATGCCCAATAGTGAATCGACAAAGTCAATTCATGACCAACGAAATTGATTTTGGAAATCATGTAATCCGTTGCAGATTTCGTGAAGGCATATATAATTGATTTTAGTAGAAGGGACATTGATTTTAAAGCGACGTTGAAATGGACAGCAACATAACCGAGAATTAAAAATTAAAATTGATTTTGGAAATAATTTCAACGTTGCTGCTTTTATTTTCATTTACTATAATTATGAAATACAACACTCTGTTTTTTTCAAATACTCCTCCAGTCCTTAATATAAGACTCATTTAACTAATTTGATTAGATTAAGAAAGTTAGATAAATTAGTTAATTATAAGAAATGTGACATGTTTTTCCTAAAACACCATAATCATCTTTTTTAATACCACATCTCCCTCTTCTACTTAATTATTATTGAAGGAGTATTTATATGGGTAATTTAGAGAAAATTGATAAATATGAGAAGTAGATCTTATATGTAAGACCAAAACCAATTTAACAATTAAGCTTTATATTAAGTACTGGAGGAGTATATGGTCAAAATTTTGCTATAGTTAATTTGATTGGTAGCATAATCTTCGTTTATAATCATTTTTTCTGTAAGAATAGAAAACGAATTCATAAAAGTATCTGCGGAAAAGCATTATATTACTCCATTTTAACCAAAGAATAGAAAACGAATTCAGAACACAATCGACTATATAATAAAACTATCATGGATATTAATCTAGAAAATGAAACATGCCATGCAAATGAAAAGGGCTAATTTGTGTATCTTTAATCCTCCAAGTCTGCATAAATTTCAATTTAGTCCCTTAAATTAAAAGTTTATTTTATTCTCTTTAATTTTAACGTTGTTAATATCATTTAACAGATTTGCAATTAAGTGCTCGCAATGTATATTCTAATGATATAATCATTTTTGTAAGTGCTTAAATTTTTAATGTTGTAGTATTTTTAATATTTTATCACATACCTAGTCCTTTAAATGCTTAAATTTTAAAACGTAAAAAATGATTATGTTAAAAAATTAAAACTTAGAGCATGCCATCTAAAATTACGGAGTCATACTTAAATTTGTTATAGTTAGCATTTTCTATTAAAGGAGACTAAAGGTTAAAGTACTAGAAATTGACTTTTAGAACTTAAAGAAAGTAAAATTTGATGTAAATTTAAACAATCATACTTCAGCAAATAATAAGCCAAGGCATATGATTATTCCAGCCGTGAGTCTTAAAATTGAAGTTTTCACATACACGACAATGGTAACGGTCTCCCTCTAAAGTGGGAGTGGAATGGAATCAATACATAGGAGGACAACCATAATATCTTGAAGGAGACATCTCAAAATGAAGTGCTTAGTACGTGGTAGGTCTTGTAGTCAAACCGAACCCAAATGGGAAGAGAGGATCATAATGCTTGTCACCAACATTCATGGGGAGTTGGTCCACTGTCTTGAACCAGGTTCTAGCCAGCTTCCCAGTGAACCCATAATCACCAAACAGAAGGTCTGCAACGCCTTGGCCTTCAGTCCCAGGAAGCCACGCAGCCACAAGAGCGTCTATTTTTGACAGATACGGCTTTATCACAACTGGGCGCCCAGTGATGAGAACAACTATGCATTTGACAGACTCACAAACGTTGTTGATTGTGCTTGGACCTGGCTCTGCTATTGTCAGATTCAAACTGTCACCATGTGTTTCTGCATAAGGGTGTTCCCCAACTACCGCTATGGCGTAGGAAAACTTGTTGGACTTAAGAAAGTTCTCGTCCGGCTTCTCATTGTATATCACTTCTGTCTCAGAATCAACGGCTTGTTTCACGGCATCAAGAATTGTGGTACCTGCGCAGAAAATGCAGTTAATTAGTCAGTGATCAATAACCTAACAGAGGATACTATCAGAATTTCAATTAGATATTATGAATGCTCTTCTTCATGTTAGCCTTCACCATGACAACGTTAAAAGTTCTGATAGAACTACTTAGGGGCCTTCACTTTACCACTTCGTTGGCTGAGTTGTCAGAAGTTTGATTCTTGCGGGCTCCCATCTCTTAAAATTAATTTTCAATGAAATGCATGGTAGGCTTAGCCTATGTCCAAACTTCCAGTCCAAGCAAGATAGTATAGAGCTTCATAAAACATTCTAACACTTTGAGTTGATATGATCCTTGACAAAGGATTTAAAATTGCTAGTTTGGCATCTGAACAGTCAATAGAGACGACTCTGGCGATTTTATGTAATTGAATGCGACGATATCTTTGCTTCTTGGATCTTAGCTTTTAGCTTTTACGATAAGAGAACAAAACTAAACAAGGCATGAGGACTTACCCACTGTGAGATTATTGCCACCAAGCCCCTGCCAGGTGATTGTCCATCCTCCACACTGATAGCCCAAGTTGTCAGCATGGCTACCAGCAACTAGTATTTTTCCAGTTTTCTTGGGTAGGGGAAGAACATGCTTATCAGCAGATTTGCCATTCTTTAGCAACACAAGTGATTTCCTCACAGCTTCCCTAGCTAGCTCTCTATGTGCCTGTTACAGACACAGTAAACGTCAACCAACAAGCTCGTAGCCATTACCCAACATATGTTGAAAAGGGCATCCTTACGTAAAATATACCTTACTACCCAGCTGGTTGGCCAGGCTTAGTTCAGCATGAGGATTCTCAAAGAGGCCCATGATAAATTTTACTTTCAAGATTCTACTGACGGCATCATCAATCCTACTCATGGGGATGAAGTTTTTCTTCACTAGATATGTTAGGTCATCAATGAACTCGGTGAAAGCGTAGGGAACCATGATCTGTAGAAATAAAAGAAAAGTCTCTTCATTACCAAAAAGGGGAAAAAGTCTTCTTTTTCGGTCTTTCTAAAATGATAATAATAATTACCATATCAATTCCAGCACTAACACCAGCTAGAACAGAGTATGTGTAGTTAGCATGAGGAGGTGAGGTAATCCTGTCAATACCCTCCCAATCTGATATGACAAATCCCTGAAATATGGCAATAACAAATCACGTTATCATGCACCTTCAGTTCGATTCTATTTTCTTCATGTGACTAAATTCCGGCTATTATGTACCATTTTTACCCAAAAAGTTTTTATGCTTAATAATTACCTACCAATGGCAAAGCGAACATATCCCGGAAAAACACGTCTTATTCTGTAACTGGACACTTGCAAGTTTTATTTTGCCATGTATAACATTTTCTTTCATTAATGAACCACTACCAAAAGGATTAAATTTAGCATCCTCAAAGTTGGGAACTACTCAAACGACTGCTATTTTGATTTTCATTACCCTGAACCGCAGTTTGTTCTTGAGGAAACCAGTGACAAGATCCTTATTAGCATGCATCTTCTTTCCATTCCAGCTAGAGTAGGAGATCATTACTGTTGAAACACCTTTGATGACAGAGTCATAGTATGCTGGCATATGGATTCTGAGCAATCCATTGAAGCTTAAGATTGTGTTGTTCTCATTAATACCCTTTTTCGTTCCACCATCTCCCACAAAGTGCTTGGCACAGGCTGCAACCTTGTTTCTGTTACAAAATTATTAGAAGGGGAATTATTAGAGCAGCTTTCCTCACCATGGTATGGAGCATTAGAACTCTGAATAGATCAACTAATTAGAGATTTATACAAAGTTGGTAACTCAAGAAATAAAAAATAAAAAATATTTCTTTACATGAAATCATGAAAATATGACCCTCATTGATTCAAATTCAAACCAATCAAAATTTATTTGTCATGCCAATGAGCTTATAGCCCACCAGGCACCAATCTTAGCCTCAAGATTGAAGGGAACTTTAACCATGTCCCTTGCCCACTCGTTGTCTACTACCAACGCCTTAAAATCCTCCTTTAAAACTTTTTTCCGCGAAAAAAGAAATATTTCCTATGATGTTAAGCTGGAAACAAGTCTTACTTTCCTCCAACAAAGGGAACTCCCTTTCTTGAATTGCCAGGGATGTCGCCTTGCAAACCAGGTATAATTTCAGTCATTGTTCTAACAATGTTAGGGTCCTCACTGTAACTTTCATAGCATCGTCCCCATCTTGGATCTCTGCAAACCTGTCAGTGCATGAACGAATAACAGATGAGGGTATTTACTTGATTGATACTGTATGTGATCCAAATAATAGAAGGCTTAAATGCTTCTTACCGCAATGCATGGAGCAAAAGCATATTGTATTCCAGTAGCTCTAACTTCAAGGGCGGTTGCCTTTCCAATCTTTTTTATGAGGACGGGATCCCTGTTCAACAGTAGAATTCTAGTTAGACCTGTTAATACTCTCAAGCCGGATGGACTTTTTTGTAGATGAAGCGAAAGAGAAGTTCATTTCAGAAAATGAACACTTGCCTGGTAACTCCGAGCCCCACATTGTGAGGAAAAATGGTGGCCTTGTAGACAGTGTTGTGGCCATGAACTGCGTCTATTCCATAAATCATCGGAATCCCAAGGCGGGTAGACAAAGCTCCATTTTGGATGTCATTCACCATTTGGACCCATGTCTGAGGGGATGCCTGCGGAGCTGGGGCACTCCCTCCTCCGCTGAGCGCACTTCCTGCAATACATCATATCAGGGAGACCTTTTCTGCCCAATCATCTTGGATGTCGCTTGAGAATCAAAATTTATGGCATCTCATACTATTCTAGATTCATGGAAATCCCACATGACACATCACAACCCCTTTTATTCTAATGATTTTCTCATTCTCTGTCTTATACTCTCTATCCCTATAAATAAGTATATTTTTTAGAGAAAAAGTTATAATTTTTACATATTTATCGTCTCTAATCAATTTTAACAAAATTTTTTATCAATGTGATTTTTTTAGCTATCTCTCATAAAAAGTAATGGAGTATCATGAGATCTATGACATAATAGAGCGCCAGATTTGACTATGAGATCTGAGGATATCTTACCAATGAAGTACTTCTTCATCACTTCAGGTGTGGCATTAACCCGTTCAATCTGAGTCATCTGTCCAATTTTTTCCTCTAGAGTCATTCGCTTCAGTAAATCTTTGACTCTAACATGTACGGGCTGTTTGGGGTCTCTATACTTCAAGTATTCTGCTTCTGATATAGAAACAAGGCAGAATAGTAGCAGAATACCCAGCATGCATGTCCAAGATCTCCCCATTATTGGACAGCTGAATCTGTACAAAGATAAAGATTGGAGATTATAACAAGTGAGAACACAAAAAAGGGAAGAAAAAAAAAAGATTTTGGAGAAATTTCTCAATGAATGAACGATTTGTTGAGTGTACAAATGAGAGTATTTATATTATGAGTAGACCAGGTAAACAGAAAGATCAATAACTAAGCAACACAAAACTGAAGCGTTTTATATTTATAACAACTCTTAGTTAGCCTTATCTGCTACTTCGAATTCTCATAATCTCACGGTTAAGAATGACCACAGTTAGCAAACTTGGTATAACCAGAACACGCTTATCTAACAACCAGGGTAAGGCAAATCAAGAATCAGATTATCATATGGTTGGAAGAGGACAATGGTTTCAACATAAACAATGTATTAGAAACAGAGATACCGAAATCATTTCACAGTGCGAACAACGCGCAAATGCTATCCCATATCAAGAATCGGCATTAAAAATGAAAGAAAAAACTTGCAAGCCAATAGTAAGTCCAATCTAAAGAATGATGAGACGCACAGAGTCCGAAATCTCTTCAGAACATGAATAACTTGTGCATGCAATTCCCAGGTCAATGAAATAAAGAGACAAAAACACAAGTAATTAATTAAAAAGAGCGAGTATGGAACGGAACCCACTTGCAGGACTGAGTTGCTCAAACTCAAAACGGTCACTTTGAAGAAGAAATGCTTATACCTTTCAATGAATACAAAGGTGTCAAATATGAAAGACCGAGCAGAGCTTGGATGGAAAAATGCAGCGAATAGGTTTGGCTTAAGCATGGGAACTAAGTGAAGAGCTAACACTATATAGAGAAAGAGGAAGCACAGTTAACGTCATGGGGTGCAGTGTGCATTTTTTTTGCTCGATGCTTTTTCTTTTTCTTTTTTCTTGGTTAATTTTCTATCAATAGCAGAAGCTAAGTAGGAAGCCATCAATTGATGAGTCAAGTGCCATGTAGGACTAAGTAATTGATGATTCAGGATAAATTTTATAGAAAGGATTACACTATTAAATATAAAAAAAAATTAATAAATGAGTCTCAGAGAGAGTTAAAAAATTCAAAAACTAAGTTGTATAATTGAGTTCTAAAGATTTAAATGACCAAAAGATCAATTTTTGCTTATATAAGAGGAGTTTGACAACTCTTATAAGCGTTTAAAAAAATAATTATGCACAAGTTAAGACAAAATTCCTATCACATACTTATCTAGAACTCATTAAATATAAAAGGATTAGTAAATGAGTTTCAAGTGAATTAAAAATTAAAGAATTAAGTTACATCAAATATAATTGGGGAATTGAGTTATAAGTGAGTTAAGATTTAAATAACCAAAAAATTAATTTCCGCTATATAAGGGGAGTTTGACAACCCTCATAAGCATTTAAAAAAGTGCTTATACACGGTCAAAATAAAACTTCCCTCGCATATTTATCTTGAATTTTATAAAATCACTTTTAAAAAAATTAATCCAAACAATTAAAACCCTGAAAATTATGAAATCCCAATTTAGGTACTCTAAATCATATAATTTCTGGGAGAGACAAAAACCTAAATTGGAAGTATAAAATCACGGAGAATAGACCAAAATGCCCTTATGCTTCTAAGGCAAATTATTTACAAAATTGACTTGGAAACAATAAATTCTGATTGTAAAACCACAACTCTAAAGTTAAGAATACGAAAAACGTTTTTTAATACAAAAAATTATATTATTTCCACAATTCATCTAGAAATAACAAGTTTTGTATGTAAAATGACAAATCTAAAATAGATATTAACATTTTTTTTCTCTAATATAAGGATGTTTTAGTCTTTTTCTCATTATTTCATAATTTAAATTTAGACTTTTGTTTCTAACAGAGATTATATGAATTGAAGTACCTCAATTCGGATTTCACGATTTTTTTATGGTTTTTCATTTTATTAGTCATTTTAATTTGAAAAATATTTAGAAGGAACATCAGCTTGCCCAAAGTGTTAACTTTATCTAAACCGCCCACCAAAATTTTGATCTGTATATGAAGTGAACATTCTTCATTTCTTTCAAGTACATGATATAAAAACTAATTGGAGTTTGAATTTAATTTTAAATATAAAATTTCAATTTAATTTTTTAAAATTTATAATTTTTTTCAGATACTTTGATTACACATATTAAAGGGAAGGCACCAAGAAGTAGTTCCAATGCACATAATTGAAAATAACTAATTTAACTAATTTTCTTACCTCAAATTAGTTATCTAACTCTTATATTAAGAATACCATCTCCTATCCTTAATATAAGAACTAGTTGAGGGTTAAATTTGATCTTAAATATAAGATTTCAATCCATCTTATCTCTCACATTTCCTCAAAATATCACTATTAATTGTAAGGAGTTCTTACTTCCTACCAGGGGATCATTCTAATCATCCCATATACATTATGAAGAAGATAGGTTAGAGATACGAATACACATTTATGATAAATAACCAAGTTAATTGTTTTTTTAATATCTTCAAATTAATTATCTAGATCAGGATAGTATTATGTTTTATTTTAACCTATGCCATGGTTGTGTTTTTAATTATTTCAAATGTAGTCATGTGGCAACCTCTATTATCCAGATAGTGAATAAAATTTAGACAAGACATCACTTTTGACAAACACAAGCTGACAGCTTAATAGAAGTAAATTCGAAACAATTTTAGCACGTCCATGTCCCTTGAAATTTTAGTTTATTCTGCATTGAAAATGTTTTACGTACATGATTTCTATATCTTAATTCGAAACAATTTCAGCTCATGCATTTCCCTCAATCCCATCGACAGGTGCAGACACGTCCTCACCAAAAAGAAAACAAAGCAAAACAATATAGTACATACATGAAAGGTTTTTTAATTTTTTTTCCTGATAATATTTAAATCCAATCTAATCCGATAGGTATGTCAAAAAGGAATACAGTGTAGGAAAACTTGTTTCAAAAAGGAAAAAAAAAAGAAGAAAATTTCATTAAAAGACCTCTGCAGCAACATAATTTCAATTCAGGACCAAACAATTTTGAAACTTCACTGCAGGTTGTTGGGGGCAAACTAAAATTAAATTGGGAAGCAAAATGTCTAGATTATCCTTAATGTTTGAAGAAGAAAAGAAAATGGTCTAATAGGTTCTTACTCTTATTCTCTTACAATAGAAACCAAATTTCCTCTGCTGCACAAAAAACTAGTTTGGGTTCTCTGTGCTCTGTTCTCTCAGTATTTTCACTTCACTTTCTCTTGTCTTTGATGAAGAGTATAGTCTTATTTTTTAGCACTCTCTTGTGTTCAACAAATTGATTATGATACTCCTCCGGTCCTAAATATAAGAGCCTTATATTAATGTGTATAAGGGTTTTATACTTAAGACTGGAGGAGTATTTTTTTTTTTGCTGGCCTCTGACTCTTTCCTCAAAGATTTTTACTTCTAGTATTTCGTCTTTCATTTATATTTTGTCTTTATATTCAAATGGAGAGGAAAAATAAAATTGATAAGTACTGATTTAAAATAGTCTATGCTTAAACTGTGTTGAAACCGTTTCCTATTTTCAGAACCAAACAAACGTGTTTTAAAATCCTTTTTTTACAAGAATTTTAAAGTATTCTATATCAAGTATTTTGTCAAATTAATTTAAGAATAATCTGATTTTAAGAATATTAATTTAATATATAAAAGAGGGCTCTTCGTGATTGTGTGTTGCGTGTTGCCTAAGAAAATGTCCATTATTGGATTAAAAAAATTAACTCCGGGACGATCTTCTTTTCCCAATGTTCTAAGGAATGAAAGGAGGCTGTCAAAGTTAGACACATACAGGCCAAATTATATAAATCTCTTTGAAATTTTGAGGAAAGTTGCAAATAACTCTAGACATTTTAGAGTTTCAACTTAACTCCCAACCTTTTATTTATAGTAAAATGCACTAATTACTCATTAATTTTACCTAAATGAAAAAAAAAACCCTTTTACGTTAAAATTAGAATGTATATTGTATAGTATACAAATGTCCTGTATTTTTAAAATTCTATTTTTATCAATCCAATTATTAGTTGACAATTAAGATTGACTTTTAAATTGTTTTGTTTTACTAAAATACTTCTTCTTAAATATCTAGTCAGAGGTTCAATCTCCAATAGTATATATGGAGAGGGTCTTTTGACCAGCAATAAAATTGTTTTGGGAAGTCTGTGGTATGAAAAGATTAGTTACTACTATTAGCAATGGATGCCCTAGGCTTACGGGAAAAAAAAAAAAAGTACTTCTCATTAAGATAAAAATTATTTAAGCAATTGCCTTTGTTTAAAAGAATAACTTTTTACAAAATAATTTTGATACATATGTTTTCAAAATTTATAATTCTTTATAAAAATGACTAATTCTGTTCATTTATAAAATATTATTATTTTTATTTTTCATCATATTTATTGAGACTTAATTATTTTTTTTAAATGAATTAAAAATATTTCAAACACATTTTTTTTCATCAAATTGCATGGACGACGTAAATTTGGAAGATTATATAAATAATTTTAATTTATAATTTTAATTTCTTAACAAAATTTTTTGTTAGAAACATTGATAAATGTATCTAGTCAATTATATATTTATTTTAAAAAGTAAGAAAAAGAAAAAAAAATCTCCAATTCTTGAAAATAATTGAAGTCCAAATTACGGATATAATATGATAATGTGTAAATTATTAAATAGAAAGTATTTTGATATAAATTTTAATTCAAAAACATCTTTTTAGAATATTTTAAAAGAGATGTTTGCATTTGAGTGAATTTTTTTTAGAAAAAATCACAAAAAAATCCTAAAAATTAAAAATTGCATACGGAGACCCATTTACAAAATTTATTTTTATGTGTTATCAAAACTAATACGAGTACTAATTTTGTAATGAGTCTTCATTTGTAAAAATTATCACGTCAAATCAATAAAACACACATAACATTTTACATAGCATATTGTGTAAGTTAATAACTTTATAAAGATCCCGTGAACTTTAAACCGGTTGCGTAGTACTCCCTTAACATTTGAAAATTTAAATTTTAATATCTTAAAGCTCAGGGAGTTTTAACGAAGTTAATTGTGAAGTTAAAATTACTCATAAAAATAGTTTAAGGATAAAATTGTTCCTGAAATATATTTTAGGACAAAATTGCATTACAAATTATTTTAAAATACTAGATACTTCTGCAAAAATATCTTAGTATGTTAGATGCACTTTAACCAAATCAACAAGTACAAACATGTTCTCACCAAAAGGAAAGCAACGTAAAAGAACATATTATTACTCCTCTTATTCTTAATATAGAATGTAATTAACTAATTTAAATAGATTAAATATGTTAATTAAATTAGTTAATTTGATATTTTTTTAAACATTATAAGTATATTTTGTAATTCTCACTCTCTCTCCTGCTTGATTATTATTCAGAGAATATCAATAAGATTAATTTGAAAAAAGTTGAAAAATATGTTAGATAAGTTTTACATAAAAAAGAATGTCAATTCTTCAATCATGTCTTATATTAAGAAAAGGCTAAAAATGCAAAGTAGAGATATGACTGACATCTCAAATTTAAGGGTGTTTGGAACGCCCAAAAGTGCTTCTTAGAAGTATTTTTTTTATAAACGAGACAAATTCCTTTACATATTTATTTTATACGCTGTAAAAACACTTTTAAAATTATAATTTTGATTCCATCCAAACACTTTTTAAGTAGGTGTAAACCCAGAAAATGTTTTAGGAAAAGTAAGAAAACACATGTTCCATATTTTTCGAACTCGACAAGACGCCAACGTTGGCTGGATCCATATTTTCTGCATAGTTTAAAGATGTGCAAATCACGGGTATAGAGTTCACCTAACCATATTATCTGAGGAGAAAACATTACAAAGCCAAACAGGTGATGATTTTTTTTTTGGTTGGCCTTTTACACTTTCTTTAAAGGTTTTTTCCTCTTAATATTTCCTCTTTCATTTATTTTCCTTTATATCCAAACGAAAAGTAAAGGATCCATTAGATTAGAAATGAGAATAAAAAAAGGAAATGGAAATAATAAAACTTCTTTTTAAATAAAGTCACTTTATTATTTATTAAACACAATTAAAAATAATTTCTTTCTTATTTTTCCTTTTTCTTTAAAAAACGAAAAATTATTCACGGACGAAATTCAAAAACTATTTATTTCTAAAAGTCAAATTCAAATAATTAACACCCAAACTACAAAAACTTGTAAGCATTCATTTAAGCATTTAACACTTGAAGTCATTAAAAATAAAAAAAATTAATTTGATCTTTGTAAATAATTTTCAACTAAAATTTTTCTGCACATAAAGCACCATCATTAGATAAAACAGGAGATGACGAAGGCGAAGCTTGAGTGCTTGACTGATTTGAGGGATGCCGATATATATTGGCGTGGACGGCCAAGATTTCCTGCAGTGATTTTCTTTTCTATTTTCAAAAGAAAAAAAATTCCAAAAAAAACTCATTTAGTCCTACTTATAAGGCAATGAGAAAAAAAAAATTTTTGTTCTATTTATAAGTCACTTTATTAAATTTTTAGTATGAATATACTATTTTGTCTTTTATTTATTTTTGTGTAGATAGTTTTTTTTAAAAAAAAAGTGTATATATTAAATAGGAGTAAAGTTAAAACATTGTTATATTTGAATAGAAAGTTAATGCAATTAAAATTTTTTATCTATATGAAATATAATGAAAGTGTCTTATAAATAAGATCAAACAAGTACCTCTTAAATTTTAAACTTATAAATAAATCTTGTTTACTACACTTTAATATCAACTAACTATACATGAAAAGAAAATAACAACACATTTCATAGTAATTCTTGATTTCAAATCCTAAAATTTAAGAGTTTTTTTTTTGTTGAGATTTTTCAAAACAAAAGACATGTTTCAAAATATTCTATATTCGAGTACTAGTCAAATGGACAGTGAAACAACCTTCCTAAATAAATAGATAAACTTATTTTTTTTTATAGTAACTTTAAGAAATAACTTTTTATAACTAAACTATGCTAAATACAAACTCAAATTATATCACAATCATCTACACTAACTAATTATATAATATTGTTATCCGTGATAGAAAAGAGCAGCACCCAATCATACATCCTATCAAGGATAAAAGAATTTTTCTTAACTCATTTAAATACAAACTATATAAGAAAGGATCAATTTTAGCTAATATAGTTATAAAACAACATATAATATAGCTCATAAATCAAAATATTAAAAATTAAATCTTAACTCATACTTTATAATAAATTCATAAATAAATCACATGCGAATATGTGATCCTAGGCCTCTGGCCACCTATCAGCACACATACCACAATAGTACACTCAAATGACATAAGAAATAATAATGCATGAATCAATTAAAACCAATTTGTCCTAAGGTGGCAATATACAGGATACAACATATCTCATAAACCGAGGAGACGCTACAAGTTGCTAATGTAGTTTTACTCCTCCTGAGCCTTCCCTGACGTCCCTCCTTTAAAGCTCTCACCTGAAAAAAATATTAAACAATAGGGATGAGACAACGTCTCAGTAACTAAATCCCTACCTATCACACATACTAGCATGGGCTAGCGAGGTGTTAGGTGGGATATACAGAGTTAATAATAATTGATAAACATTTATTTAACATTTAAACTCACAATAATCATATAAGACAAATATTTTCACCACTCTCATGCAATTGATACATTTCAAAAGAGATAACATACTTGTCATTTATTTAAAAGATATAAATATCAATGAATATCTCATGTCATATGCAATTCCTGAACCCAAATCCATCCTTATATCCTTCTTATTTCCGCCGACTGGACCCATGGGCTAAGTTCTTTCCATTTGACTGGCAACTCTGACAAGCTCACCACACGAATGTGTGGACCGGCCAAAGACCACAGAGCACTCGGTGGACCATGGGTCCCCCCTCGAAGAACTAGTGGGGTGTCGCAGTCCCTCGAAGAACTAGTGGGACAAAAATAGCAGCCAACCATAGAGCTCCATATGGAGGCTAATACCACGTGGCAAGTATATGAATCTCAATAACTCCAATTACCTCCTTTCCCCACCCAAAATAGATGCACAGGGTTCAAAATGACACATTTATATGCATAATCAGCAGAATTTCATAATAGCACATCATAATCATGATCACCAATTTCTTGCAATACAAACTATGTCAATCCTTTTTAAAATAGCATCCCACAAGACAGTTCATATAAAACATAATATACTTTTATAGAATTAGTTATAAAACCGCTCACTAACTTCATACTAGAGCATGCAACAGATAGAAATTTAGTTACCTGGTCTCCTAGCTAACAGTCAACTACAACCAGAGTCCAACCTCGAAAATGCCACAATAGAGTTTATATCTACAAACAAAATTAAAATATTATCTCTATAGTATTAGAGTAGGCTACTCACAAAATTCTAGCCTCTAGCTCCTCCTCTAAAAGCTTTAATTTTACTCAGAACTCTAGCCTAAAAGACATTTCTCTAAGGTTTGGAATGAGAACATATATATATATGTGATTTAGACTCGATTCCTGAATTTTCCATTACTTAAATATCCTTTAATTATTAGATTATATTATTAGAATCATCAAATTCATAATGCAAATAGACAAACTATAAATTTATAACTTATATTCCATCTTCGAAGGATTTAGACAAATAGACTTAGTATGAACCAGGTTATTCTCACTACAGAAGTTAAACCCTTAATTAACCTTGAATTTAATTTGCTATCTATCATGATACTATCCTCCAAATTATAGCTCAATCTAACGGTAAATGAACTTTAAAATGCTAATTTACTATTCAGGATTCTATTTGCTAAATCCAAAAGATATAAGTTAAAAACATACCTAATAAATTGTAACTCGGAGATCAAAATGATGATCCAACCGTTGAAATTAACGATTTGGATGTCCCAAATGGGTTGACCAAATTTCATCCGATCCAAACGGTTAATAGACTCAAAACTAGCACTTTTCTGAGACTACCTCAGATATGTGCGAAAATTATTTACTCACTTCAAGCTCCACTCACTATCTCCTATATATAGGCTCCTCAAACTTCTTCACTCTAAAGATTAGTCGATGTGGGACTTCTTAACATTGCTATTTTATTCACTTTCTATCATTTAATCAATGTGGGACTTCTTAACATCGTTATTTTATTCATTTTCTCATACACATACACACACACACATAAAATCAGAATTATTTTAATTACATATATGTATATTTAACCTCTACCTATTCTATAAAAATTTGTTTAAATATTATATATATGAAAATTAGGATGTTACAGACGGCATCAAAGCAAATTAATTAAAAAATAATTTGGTTTAAAGAATATTAATATTTGTAAGAGGATTTTTCTTGATTCTAAAAGAAGATACTATGAGAATGTTTAGATGAAAATCGAAACATGATTTTAAAAATAATTTTACGAAATTCAAAAAAAATATATAAAGAGTTTTGCCTCAACGTACGTAAAGCTTTTTCTTAATTGATTTTGGGGTATCCTCAACTCCCTGTGTTAGATAAGAAAATGTACATTATTGGATTGATAAAATTAATTTTGTGAAGGGCCAAGATGAGTTTATCAATTAGTGAATATTCAGCTCACAATTAGAGATATAAATAGCCAAGCCCTATCAGGGGCCTATAACTTGGTCTAATTAAGGCATCATATGGCTTAGTTTGTTTAACAAATAGATTAGGCCTAAGGCCTATTTAGAGGTCTTTTAAGGTGAATAGGCTTAGCTTTTAAATTTAAAGCCTAACCTAGAAGTGTGTAGGTCTAACATGATTAATTTTTTAAATATATATTAAAATATGTTGGCTTCAAAGTGTACAAAAAGCCTATATTTGTACATGTTTTAGTAGGTCCAAAACCTATTTAGGACCTTCTATACTTGAGACGTGAGGTCTTTTCAAAGGTTTACATTGTAAGCTAGTCTTTAAAAATGTTTGAGGCTTGCCAAACCTTTTGAAAGTTTAGACCTGAGCCTAAAAACAAACCTATATACATGCTCATACTTTAAACTTTTGTTACGTGCTCAAGCTTATTTAGTTAAAATCTCATATGGTCTAACTTATTTCTATCCCCACTTATAACGAAAAAACTTATGACCCAATTCACCTAAACTTTTTTGAAAAAAAGATTCCCTATAGTATGGATGAGGTGAGTTTGGGATTATATAAATCATTTAAATTTATAATTTAAAACTTTTCAACAAATTTTTTATTACAAACATTATGGGTTAATATAATTTTTGGTCCATCAAATTTGCTTTCATTTTGATTTTAATCTATCAAATTTTAAACCATAACTTTTGATCCCTTAATTTTTTTCTGTATAAAATATTGGTCTCTATATTTTTTTTGTAATAGTACTAAAACCGCATTACAAATTAGATGAAACAAACAAAACCTAGTTTCCTCTATCAACATCCCTCTCTAAACTAGGAGGTGGTTGATCTAAGATATAAAAGGTACCCTTTAAAGAATGGGATAGCTTAGCCGAGTGATTAACAATCATCAAAGATTCTCTCGAAACATGAGAAGGAGCAATGGGCTAATCTCTGTGACATAAAAGCCTAGCTTCATCAATAATGTTCTTGAAAGGGTGATTTGCCTTACAGCCTTTACAGAAAAGGGAGAGGGCTTCAATGCAATCTATAATGCAAAAGAACTTGTTTGTAACCTTTTACCCAGCACAACTTGAGAGAGTGTATAAATCCAATCAACTCTGCAATTGCCGAAGGAACAGAAGGCAATTTACCACTAAAACTTAGAATCCACCATCCTTCTTTATCCTATAGTGCTCCCCTACAACCACTCTTTTAATCTGGTGGAACAGAACCTTACACTTCAAACTTAACATACTCCCCCTGAGTACCATTACTACTTCCCCTATTACATTGGAAGCTAGTATAGAAGTTACACAAGGAGATTAACTCTTTATCCCAATAGGCTCTAAAGAAGTTATCGATAGCACTGCTACTACTCGAGTCATCTCTAGAACCAAACAATTTATTACAACCCGACACCCATATATCCCAGCAAATGTATCCAAACAACACTACCCACTGGATCTTTTTAGTAAAAGGTTGACCAGCCTACTTGCTTAAATTCCATTTGACCCGGTCTACCCCCTGTTTTGCACAGAAGGTTGGCCTAAATTCTACTAAAACTATTGATTCCCGTTGTCAGTGAGCATTGGTGCAATCCCTAATCAGGTGCATTGAATCTTTCATGTCCTCGCATCCAAATAGACATGTTGCAACTTCCATGAGTCCTCATCTAGCTCTAAAATTAGCTGTATGTGTTCGTCAATGAGTAAAGAGCCACATGAAGGTGTTAACATCTTCCAAATGCTATCCTCCTATTGATGAGTACCTGCAAGTGAAAAACGATATGCAAATTTAACAGAAAAACAACCATCAGTGGATGGTCTCAAAAACATTTTATCCTCTCCTCTCTCCTCACAGGGTGGATATGTGCAACAACAATTTGATCAACAACATGGTGAGGAAACTAATGGCACATCTTTTGTCTATCCCATTTCCCCCAAGGGGGTTACATAATCGCTGACTTCCTCGTCCTTATCAATCTTACACTCCAAGTCAGGTACCAAGTCAATAAGCAGTTTATGTATCTTTGACCAATTCTCATACCAAAAGAAAATATTGTTCTGAACCCCAATTTTTTTTTCCACGCCATTCTTAAAATGACTCCAAACTTCACAAATACCCTTCCAAGTGAGGGAACAATTATGGGGTTTCTTTATTAGTGGCAACTCCATGGTACCACAATTGTATTTACTCCTCAAGACTTTCACCCAAAGAGCCTCTTTGTCTACCACAAGGAAGGTTCCAGCAGAGCTTCAGGAGAAAAGCTTCATTTTTCTTTCGTAACTTCTTGATTCCCAAACCTCCAAATTTCTTCTCTTAAGTCACGTGATCCCATTCCATTAAGTGAACCTTTTGGTTACTATCTCTTTCATCCCATATGAAGCTCTTGCTAGTCTTTTCCAAGACTTTTATCAACTGCTTTGACAGGAGGATTGTCTGCATATAGTAGGAGAGAAGAGCAGATAAAACTGCCTTAATAAGCCTAGATCATTTTGTCCCTTGAGAGACAAAAAACCTTTGGCTTGAAACTTTAGGGACCAAATCCAAAATGAGTGCAAATTTAAGTGACTAACAATTGTATTGATCGAAACATTTAGAAACACAGTCAATTATATATTTTTTCGACCAATAATTATATATTTATTTAAAAATTTAATCAAAAGTTTATTCATTTTTTTTGTTTACATTAATTAAGTACTTAAGTTTCTGTCCCAATTTGATAAAAGTACTAAACAAATCACTGTTAAAAAAATAAAAATAAAATTGTGAAGAAGAAAAAAAACCTAAATTCTTCAAAAAGATTCAATCAAAATCAAAGATATAATATGCTGAAGGATAAATTAGTAAATAAAAAGTATGCAAATATAAATTTTAATTAAAAAATATCTTTTTAGAATAATTTGAAATAAACCAACAGTTTGAATTTAAGTACATATTTTTAAAATAAAAGAAAATTTTTTGTAATAAAAGCAAAATATGAGAAATTTTACAATATTTTATTTTTAATTTTTTTTATCATGAACTCCTTGCCATTAAGGTACTATTTTTTTTTTTTGACAAATATTGTCACATCATATCAAGAGGAGACATAGGCAACTTAAATGGCGTCCTATGTATGTTTTAATAATGTTATAAAAAATCTGTGATTTTTAAACTAGTTGTGTACTTTTAATATCTTAAAATTTAAATTTTAGCACCCTAAAATTTAAAGGAATTTGTAAATTACGTATGATGTCATGTAGAATGCTCCTATTAATCAGATATGATAATTTCTGAAAAAGAACAGTAGTATTGTCTTAACCACAAAAGGTTCACGATGAAAAAGTAAGAGGTTGGAAGCTTAGATTGAAATTTTAAAATATTGGGGTGTGCGATTGACCTAAAATTCAAGGGGTTTTACATAATCTAGCCTGTAAACGTAGTTTTTGCATTGAGAAATTAGTTTTCCACAAAGGAAATTAAATTTAATAAACAAATTGAAGGAAACAAGGCCAAGCGTAATGTGACGCCGTAAACAATGATCATGGGGTCTCACTGATGCTGCAAATTCTTTTGCCTCCCCGAGACTTCCCTGGGCAATCCGAAGACTGAAGAGCATGTGATGGTCCATTGTAACGTTTAATTTGAAGAGTAATAAAAATTGACAGAATGCCTGCCAAAATTTTAATTTAAAGCTATACTTTTAACAAATTTTTGATCAGGCAATGATGCTTAATTAGAGATTTTTGAACATGATTAAAAAACCAAAATATTCCCTATAACTAGGGGTTTTCATGGAGCAAAAAAAAAAAAAAAACTAAGGGTGTTAATAAGACGAGATAGACCCATTCCAATGGTGTTCCCTCTTGATTGGGATGAAACAGGAACGTTCCGTCCTTTTTTGGATTTTTTTTATCTTTTAAACTAAAAATTAACTATACATAAAATATAAGAAAATAGATAAAAATAAGAAAATGACGGGAAAAAATTGTTTTTTTGTCATCAAGAGATACAAAAAAAAAACTTAAAATGTTTAATAAAAAAGGCATCATGTAACCCATACAAAAACAACTTATAAACAAATAATCAAAATAACAATTGATAAATATCATTACCAAAATATTATTACAATAATAAATAAAATAAATTTATAAAATTAAAAATAGAGATAATATATTAGGATGAGACTAGGACAGGACACTCATGTCCTGAAACAATTTTGCTTTCAAGACGAGGCTGTCTCGTGCCAAAATATTTGGAATAGAAACGAAACGATAGAATGAGACACAGTTGAACACCCCTATTTGTAATTGAAAAATAAAATTAAAGGTAAATGTGGTCTTGACTTTTTTTTTGGTGCATGTTTTTTCCCAAAGTTTAAAATTGTAAAAGGTTACTCCCTGCTATTAAAAATGTTGACAATCAACATTACTATTTTAACAATAAACCTTAATTTTTTTTTTTTAATAATAACAGGAATCATTGTTACAATTTTAGACTTTTTGTACAAATCTGTACAAAAAAACTTTCTGGTAGCCAGTGGTAGTAAAACTTTCTAGCACAAATTAATACGTCCATCCTAAAAATTACCCCATGCAGTTTAATGTTCAAAACTTTATTTGGTAAGTCAAGACATTTAGTGGCGTCTTCTATTTTCACTACGCATCACTTTTGGCAAACCCAAGCTGACAACTTAAAGAGAAGTAAATTCGAAACAATTTTAGCTCATGCATTTCCCCTGAAATTTTAGTTGATTCTGGATTGAAAATGTTTTATGTACATGATTTCTATCTCTACAATGAGAACAATGATACAACACAAATTACATATGGCCCACTGGGATGTTTTATAATACATAAACTGGCAGCTAACTGAGATAGTAGTGTCTTAAGAAGGAAACATCACTACATACTGTAATCCATGGAGCATTGTAGAAGGTATGAGCATTCTGGAGTGTAAAACCATGGAGGTAAGGCAATGGAATTCCTCCGCTTAATAGCCAGTTCACTAATGGCAAGACGGTGGTTCTGAGTATGGTTGATACTGCTAACTGCATACATTCAAGAGAATTGAAGTCAAGTTGATAACTATCTGCCTGAAAGTGTATTCCTCATGTCTTTAATATAAAACTTACTCAACTAATGTTTTTTTTTTTTGGCCTGAACTCAACTAATTTGAATAGATTGAAGAAGTGTGACATGATCTCCCTAAAATACCCTTGTGTAATATTAGATTATATGTCAATATATAAGTTATGTAAATTAGTTTGGGAGAAAATGATAAATACAAGAGATAAAATAAATGGAGGTCTTTTATTTATTTATGACTAGAACCAACCCCTAACTGGCTCTTATATTTAGGATCGGAGGAGTTACAATCAATGATCATGTATTTCAAAATATGTGGAAGTATAAATCAATTGATTTGTAAACATGAAAGGGTATGGGCACTTGACAAGTTAAGCTAGCACGAGCCATCTACTTAACAGATGTTGTGAATAGTAGACAATGTCATACCACGCTGCAATAGTCATCAATTGTTTAAAGTTCAAGTTCACCTTGTTTTCCATATAAATACGAAGATGTAAACTGAAAAGATGCTAAAAAAATGAAGATGACATTTATTCAGATTTACCTGGATCAGATGCATGCGCAAAGGACCAATCTTGCTCCATTTTAAGTATGTGGAAAAACCATTCAATCTGAGACTTCCAGCAATGTCGTTTCGGAGGATTTCTGCAGAACATGAAGCACTAATGTCCTGTATCAATAAGCAAAAACATGTAAACTGAGAACACCTCGATTATAGCAATAATATATTCATTATATAAACTTTTAACTACCGAAAGAAATAATTTTATGTGAAAAATAGAATCCTAGACATTCAGAGATGGAAAAGAACACGAGCAGTTTTGAAAATTCAGTATAAAGACTATAAAGTAGGCATGCATTTAAGAATATGGAATCAAAAGTGAAAAGCATCAATGTCATATAGCTTCTTTGAGAGCACAAGCATCCCATAACTTTGACATTCTAGTTAAGCATCTTAGCTCCCACTTTTGAATTTCAATTCATAGCAGATATTGTTCTCGAGCCTTCGCTCTAATTATAATTTTCATTTTCAAAACAAGGCCTAGTAGATCTGATCATCGTCTGCACTTCAAGACCAATGGGTTTCATGGGTAACAGTGTGGTATATATTATGGTACAATTATTCAACAGTCTTCACTTTATTAAATTTTTTCAGTTGAGGTATTTCTAACACTTCATTCAAGCATACCACTGAAATACAAGCAACTTCCCCAGCATCCTCAACATCAACTATTATATCTACATGAATGGTAGCGCCAATATCTTGGCTGGTCACTTGTATAATTGGTGGAGATGATACTGAGATATTAAGCTCCATGTCTTTATTTGGATATTTCTTGTATAGTTGAGGAACTATGAATCTCCATGCAGCTGTGTTCAGAAGGGCCTGATCTGGTAGTTTATCAACCATCCATTGCATGTAACCAGCCTGTGGGTAACAATACCATCAGCTAACTATCAAACTATAATTCAGTCCATAATAATGTAGAAGCATCCACCATAAATGTGAGTCGATCAATTGGAATCATTTAACTAGTGTCTAACAACAGATTGGCTCTATTCTTGCTGCTGTTGCTGCTATAAAGAACTCGAATAGATATTATGGGGAAGTTCGAAAATCCAAGGTTGATTTCAACAACAACAAAGCAATAAGAGCTATGGAATTATGCTCAAGTCCAAACCAATGGAAGGCAACATGATCTGCCACTTAATGCCATTCCATTACATTCTAAACTTCCAAACGCTCCTTAAGGGCTTGTTTAGGAGGTTGGGGTGGGAAATTATCCAAACAGCTGTTTGGACCCTAAGAAGTAATAGGGTGAGATGGATTAGGATGGGTTTCCAAACAAAGGAATGAGAACTCCACCCACCCACTCTGTAGGACTCCTAAACAATGTCTGAAGCTTTCGCGACTGACCTTCATGAGAAACAAAACACTGAAATAATTGGACTAGGACATGAAAGTGTGAAAATAGAAACTTTCTGAAACTTACATTGAAGTAAACCAAGGAAGCAGAATTTAGCACATCTTCATGCAATGAAATCTTGATCATCTTATACAAACCACCACAGCGAAAAGAAGTCTCTGGTTCTCTGTGGAAACATTGAGGAACTAAAATTTCCTTTTTCCCTGTGAATAGACCATTGATTTCAAACTCAATGGAAGAATTAGTCAACACAGGATTGTTCACGAAAGAAACATTTAGTACAGCGGTTTCGCCCAGGGAGATTTCTTTTGGTAGGGACTGCAATGAACTGCTAAGCTTCAATATCCCTTCTCTTATTTTACCAGAAATGGCATCTTCAACTGCAGATGCTATTTTCCCTTCAAAAAGATCCACTATCCTGGAACGAACATAAAGAAATTAATAGCATGTCATCTTCATCTTTTTGATGATACTGAGAGCAGCATGTGAACCATATTCATACTGGCATAGAAGGAAAATCATAGTATTTTGTGAACATTGTCTGAAAGGAAAAACTTATCAAATAAAAGCAAACTACTTGAAAGAGGCTGGTGGAGGCAATTAATGGAGACAATATGCTTATAGTAACAGAAGAAATCCACACTTCAATTAAGCTTTTGTCAACATATGGATATTCTGTTGTATGCTTTAGGCCAATGCAGAGCTCCTTCAATTTTGTGCCATTTATTATCCTGTTTCATTTGATTGAGAAGTCAATTGACATGTATCTAGCAAATATAGCTCTGCATTTACCAATATAATAAATTAGCAAACACATATTTCACAATAATAATATGGGAAACACAATTTCCAACAACAAAAGAAGTAAAATTCTCCAAGAAAGAACATGTTAACATTCTTCATTCATAAAAAGACACGGCTTAAGAAGACTGCTTACCTTTGGTAAAGCCAAGATGCTCCACCTTTCAATTTTATGAGCAAGTCTTCTACGTAACATCCATGATCTAGGAGAATCAGCTTCAGACTACCTTCTTGGTTCTCGAAATTTATAGTCAGGCCCACTTGCATGCCTTTGACCTTCAACGCATAGCACAATTTAGAGAGATATATTTTCAATTTTACCTGAAAAGCTGAAAATAAAGCACATGTGCACCAAAAATGCTGCTGTCCACAAGATTTTGCCAATCAGATACTGGCATACATGAGTTTTATGGTTTGCCTAGGAACCACAACTGTTTTTGTTACCCCCTTTATCAATTTATTGTAGGACGGCGTAAGAGGTCTAGTTATATTTGAACAGAACTCATCTTGAATTCATGTGCTATGTAGCTACGGTTTGAAATGCACATCTTTTTATATATGAAACGGCTGAAACATTTGAAGTTGCTTTATATTTCTCCATATAATCAACTTTTGCAAAATATTTGCCATTTCTTCTAGGCCTAAGCTGCTGAGTTCAAGCCCAATACACTATAAATGGTAAGTCAGATATGAAACCTCTGCAACAGTACAGAGAGAGGTAAGGCTAAACATAATTAATATATGTAGCTTTGATTTTCAACGAGCGTCACAAAATAACTTTTTACCTTCACAAAGGCGTTCCCACTATCAGAAACAGAAACAGGCAATAACCAAGTGCTACAAGAATAACTCCAGTTCATACTCAAATTAGCTGTGCCGCCTGAAGCGATTAGAACTATTCCCCTCTCTCCAGTCTTAACATATGAAGAAGTTATGTTGACATCAACAAAAGTAATATTGGAAAGAACTATTTTACATTTACCAACGAGCCTGACTCTGGCAGACTTCTCGATTTGAGGCAGTTGAAGTGCAACAAGAGATGACATAGCTTCGCGGATGAGCAAATCTTTGGCGTAATCAAGACCCTTTTCAGATATGGCCCCTGAGATGAAACCTTCTTCTCCATTAAGTCGAAGAGAAACACTTGTTGGAATCAATAGAAGAAGTAAGGAAACGAAGAACATGTTAGGTGCCATCCTGCCGGGAAACTTGTGAAGAAGCTTGGGAAGTTAAAACAGAGTCGCATGAAATTAGGAACTGATAAGAGAACAGTTTTGTGGTCCAGTTAATCAATGAAAAATAGAAACTTTGAGCTACCCATACAGTGAATTAACAACTGAAGCAATAGAATCTCAGGGGGGAAGGTTTCTTTTTCCCAGCTACCAGTCGCTTTAGGAACAGTGATATTTTGAGTTTTGGCCAATTGCCTGTGTATTCGTGTAATTAGTATTTTCCTCTCAATTCTCCAAGCTGAGATTGAGCGCGAGGCCCTCGAGGTCTATAAATTTTACGTTTAAAAATCTTCTTCATCCCTCTTTGGATCGCATAATTTCAGAAGATTCGCATTCCTGGATAAAATAGTTGGGGGATTGGACTCTTGACAGTTAAACTGCTTCTTTGAAACCAGGGCATGTCTCGTTAATTTTTAATTACTGGTCATTGCCGTGAATCACTAGTTGGAACAGCTATAAGATTTGAAAGACTTTTATTTTTAAAATCGTAATTTATGAAATATAAAATAAATATATAACGTTAATTAACATAAACATGTTTACAACTATTTAACACAAACAGCTTCAAACAAGCCCCTTATGCATGTGTGTATGTTGAATTAGAAACGCAGACATTAACAGTTGATGTTAAAAATAGGGTTCAACTCATAATTTTTTATTAGGCTGCAAAATTCATTGGCTACATATATATTTTCTACCGCGCAACATTACTTCAAATAAATTGAATCTAACGTCATGTTAATAATCTGCAGCTACAAATTAAATTTCAACTTATTGTTGCGGTACAACTTGTCAGTAAATTTTTATTTATGAATTTTCATTTTTTTAAGTAATGAAATGTGACGTTTCTTACTTTATACAAAATTATATATTTTTCATTAAATCTTACAGTAAAATAAATTATGAATAAATTATGAATAATAAAAGTTATTTCAACTACCAATTAATTAAGAGAAAACATCAGATTCCTAATTTTTCTTTTGAACAAGTACCAATATAAAATATAAAACCTATTATAAATTTCAGGTACAGTACAACAATTTATGTTTGGTTCAAACTACAAAAGAAAAAGATTACACTGAAGAATTTGTTTGGTTGGAGACTTTAAAAAGAAGAAAGAAAGATGAAATGATATAAGAAAGAAAGTAGGGGTGCTCACGGGACGGGACGGGACGGGACCGGGACAGGCCAGTCCCGGTCCCGTCCCGGTGAACAGGGACGGGACAGGGTTTTAGTCCCGTGTCCCGTCCCGTCCCGGTTCTGTCCCGGTCCCGTCCGGTGAACAGGGACGGGACAGGGTTTTAGTCCCGTGTCCCGTCCCGTCCCGGTTTTGTCCCGGTCCCGTCGGGACCGGGACGGAACCGGGACGGGACGGGACGTCCCGTTCCCCTCCCCCTTTTTTTTAAAAAAAAAAATTATAATTTTTATATGAAATTTTTTTATGTTATAATGCTTATTTTTTGTTAGGCTTCCAAAGATAAAAACATTATAAAAAATATTATGTAAAAAACTCAATTATATAGTATAAAAAAGGTGTAAAAATAATACTGTAAAAAAAAATACGATAAAAAAACACTATATAATGGCTTTATGAATTATTTTATTGAGGAAGGAGATATTGTTGAGATAATATTACAACTTAAGAGTTAAAAATAATTATTATTATTAATAAGTAAATTGAATAATCTAATAATAATTATTAATAAATAATTTTTTTAAAAAAAAATATCCCGGGACGGGACGGGACGGGACAACCCCGTCCCGCATCCCGTCCCGTCCCGGTCACTGTCCCATCCCGTCCCGTACTTGTCCCGTTCCGAAATTTTTTTTGTCCCGTCCCGTCCCGTCCCGAACTCACCGGAACCGGGACGGGACGATCGGAACGGGACAAATTGAACACTCCTATAAGAAACTGTAATAGAAAATGTCGGATTTGTCCCTCATCAAAGACGGCAATTATGCCAGTTTCATTTTCTACGGTGAGAATGCGGCTGCAAAGTGCTTTCGGCCCACCGCAATGGCCCCGAGGAAGCAATCTTCAAACTCGATATGAATGATTTTGTGGATAGTTACTCCAGTGATAAACTTAGGTGTATCTCTTAAGTTTGGCCACCGGGTGTGGGTTCTATCTAGTTGTCTTCTTTGATCATTTTGAGAAGGCTGGCCCTGGTATACAAAGCATGCTACTTTTAAATTTACAGAATACAAGATAAATATACTCGTTGAATCTTTGATATAAGACTCATTTAACTAATTTGATTAGATTAAGAAAGTTAGGTAAATTAGTTAATTATAAGAAAAGTGACATATTTTTCCTAAAACACCATAATCATCTTTCTTAATACTCCATCTCCCTCTTCTACTTGATTATGGTTGAGGGAGTATCCATAAGGATAATTTAGAGAAAATTAATAAATATGAAAAATGAGTCTTATATTTAGGACCAAAACCAACTCAAGAATTAGGTCCTATATTAAAGACCGGAGGAGTATAAGGAGTTTCATATCAACTTACGTGAATGTGTTTATAAGTTCATATTAAGCAACTCCAAATAACTAGATAATTGTCAACTCTAAAAGCACCATTGTTATAACAAATACAAGCAGTGGAATCTGCAAGATGAATGAAGTTGGCCGCAATGATCAAGATATTGAACTTTTGATGACACAATAAGCTGCTTATATTAAGTGATTATAGGCACTTTTACATATAAACTATTTATATTGAGTAATTATAAGCGCGTTCATATAAATGAAAATAAAATTCCTTTCATATGTTTATTTCATATTCCATAAATCATAATTGAAATGTTGCTTTTAAAAATCCTACTGCTATTCTAAACAAGCACTAAACCGGCATTTGCATTTGGGGTTGACAGTGTGATTGCTTTCGCGCGGCTAGAGAACGAGGATGCTAGCGGTGCTGGAGCAACGGAGCCCATCCTTTTCAAGTGACTGAACTCTTTTGTGTTTTTTTTTTTTTGGCTGGATAATTAAGCCAGCTTACTTGTTGATACTTAGGCCATGTAAACTTTTGGGACAAAGCTACTCAAGTTTTTTAGGACAAAGTGATTAGGTTGGGTTTTTTTGTTTTTTATTATTATTTGTTCTTGTTTGCTTTACTTCTAGTTTGTTCTACCTCTTTTGAGAGAAGCAAAAACAACAAAAAGGTAGGAATCACACAAGCACAAATGACCAAAGAACATTGACGTCTGAAACTAGAAATTTTTTTTGGGGGGGGGGGGGGGAGACCAGAGAAGAAAGGTATCTTCAGCCACCGTTCAACATTATTAAATAGAATAGAAGGAAGCGGATTTCCAGCAGCCAAGGCACAGTCCGAATCCAATCTAAGGAAAAACGAGACTCAAAATAGAGGAGCTTGGGGGTAATCAAATCTTAACACACACACTCATATATACTCCTCCAGTCCTAAATATAAAACTTTTATATAGTATATAAAGGTCTTATATTTAGGACCGGAAGAATATATAGTTACGTATTTAGATATGCAAAGTATAACCTAATTGGATCACAATAACTAAATGAAAATGGAGGGAATGAGAAAGTACAATGCTAATGACCAACACGGCCATTTCTCTTCTACCAATTTATAATTAAGGACTGAATTAAAACTGAGTTAAAAATTAAATGAATTAATTTTTCTAATTTTTTCTGCACTGGGAGATCTCAAAAAGGCCAGGAAGTAGTTTTATAAAAAAGTTATTAAAAACAAACATTGTTCAGGTCAAGCAGGATGGTTATTCTTTGTCGATTCTGGTTTGATATTACATATACAATTTATATTTGATTGTTATTATTAACAACTGAAGCAATCGATTTACTAAAAAGGTTAATGGAAAGATACATAAGTAAGAGAAGGGATTTACATATGATTTTTATTGACCTGAAAAAAGTTTAAGATTGTATGCCAAGAAACGTACTGTGGAAGGTTTTGGAAAAGAAAAGTGTATGGGTTGCTTATATCAAAGTCATACAAGATGTGTATGAGGGGGTAATTGCTAGTGTAAGAACGTTTGGAGGTGAGACAAAGAACTTTCCTATTACGATTGGCCTACATCAGGGATCTCCTTTGAGTCCTTACTTGTTTAATATTGTTTTGGACATTCTAATCAAACTTATTTAAGAAAGAATCCCCAAGTCCATGCTCTGCGAGGATGACATGGTTCTCATGGCGGAATCAAAAGAACAAATTAACTCTAGACTGGAGTTATGGAGAAGGATTTTGGAGTTGAAAGATTTTCGCTTGCGTAGGAACAAAACAAAATATATGCATTGTAATTTTGAGAAGAGGCAAGACAATGGTGATTTGGAGCTGAAGATGGGGGAACAAATCATTCATCAAGTATCAAAGTTTAAATACCTATGATCCATTATACATAAAGATGGGAAAACTGATGGAGACGTTTCTCATAGAATACAAGCTGGCTGGTTAAAATAGAAGAAAGCTACCGGAGTTATTTGCGATAAGAAGGTACCTGAAAAACTTAAGGAAAAATTTTATCAGACTGCTATAGGACCAGCTATGTTGTACGGTAGTAAATGTTGGGTGATAAAGGGAAAACAAGAGCACAAAGTTGGGATAGTAGAAATGAGAATGTTGAGATAGATGTGTGGTCATACAAGAAAAGATAATATTAGAAATGAAAATATCATAACAAGAATCGGTGTGACACCTATCCAAGAGAAAATGGTTAAAAATCGCTTAAGATGGTTTGAACATGTGCAAAGAAGGCCATTGGAGGTCCCAATGAGAAGGGTAGACCAGATAATATGGAGTCTCATAAAAAGGGATAGAGAAAGACCAAGAAGAACGCTTAACGAGATTATTGAAAGAGACCTCCTGATCAACAACATATCTAAAGACTGAATTGTTAACAAAATACAATGACATAGTATGATTCATGCAGCCGACTCTACCTAGTAAGATAAAACTACTTGTTGTTGTTGTTAACAACTAAACTAACTATATTAACAACTTCCACAATATTTATGGAATCTCTTGCACAGGTCCTTCGGAACTTCTAATTAATTTGCAACTCTGATGGAACTTTTCTATTGTATTCTCTGTTTGGGATTTTAGTGCGACTTTCCACTTTTCCCCCCCTCTTGTTGATTTTTATTGGAAGATAAATGCCAGGCATACCGGAATCCAAAAATGCATCGGAACTCGGGAAATTAATAAGAGGTAAAAATGTCTTTTAATTCTATTTTATTTGAAATTAATATGAAGGGGGAAATAACTGAGCGAGCAGCTTAATATCACGATTTAGTTTGCCGATAATAAAATAGCACAAGGATGACCTGATTGGCTAGCATATGGTTTTAACACTCACAATATTTACATTCTAGTTTTTATATTTATTTGTTTTCAAGATCTAAATTAATTCTAACATTTTTTTAAAGAACAAACTGGACAGAAAGTTACAAGAGATTAATAAACTAAAATTGTTAGAGACAGAAAACTAAATAAAATACCAATATTCTCACTTGCCAAGACCTATACAAAAAACAACCTGACCTTGGAGATCAAGTCAACTCACTCCCTCGCCTGAAAAATATCCAATTAGATCTGCTGCAAATCTGCAATCAAATATTCAGAGAATAACACAAAAAGCAAAACTATATATAGAGGGCTAACTTTCCCTTTCAACACTCATCTACTCTCTCTCTCTCTCTCTCTGATTGCATTTTACACAGCTAATTTGTGATTGCAGGAGATCTTCCCCCCAAGAAAATCCTGATGACAATGCCAAACGTTTGAAAAACACAACTTCCTTCGATATGGTGAAACATCCTCTGTGCCATAATTGTTGATATTCCAAAAACCTTTACAACCTATACAAAATCTGACATGTAAACAAGTAACTTCAGTTAGAAGATGACTTGATAGTTCCTCCGATCCTTTTTGTGTGGACTCTGGGGAAATTAACTGTGCCTATTAACATCATTTTACTTCTTTGAGTAGGTAAGATATGGATCTTGAGCAATGGTCAATACATCTGGTCTCTCGGCCTGGTTATATGTCAAACATCGCCGTATAAAATCCTGACAAAATTGTAGAGACAATATACACCGTTGTCAGTTTTGGTTACAGAAGAATGGACCTGAATTTAACACTGTTACCAGATGCTGAATCACTATTGTTCTATGCCTAAAACTAGGAACCTGAATGTAAAATGAAATGCCATAAGAATAAGCATAATTATTTCTGGCTGTGCAAAGAAGGAAGGATATTTTCTCTGTAAAAGGCAGCCACGCTACAGACTCACCTGGCACACAACACGGGGGCTAAAAAATGACAAAATAAGAGAATGAAAAAATAACGCTGGTCCCCTTTTTTAAAAAAATGTATAATAATTATAAAAGCATAATAGATATTGCAAAAAACGAAAAACAAAAGGAAGTCCTTTCTCCTTCTCAATATCAAGCGGATCGCAAGGATACCCCCCATGTTGAACTGCAGTTACACCCTCAAGCATGAGAGGCAGAGAGGGCCCTTGTTTCAATACCAAAAAGTAAAATGAAAATAACCGCGTACAAGCAACGATAGTCTTCCCATCATTAAGATTAAATAAATGAACGGTGGTAATGACCAACGAACTACCAGAAAGGTAGTGGGTAGTAAACAGGGAGAAACTCACCTTCGCCTCATTAGAAACCGTAGGTCTAGAAGGGAATTCAACCTTGCGAGCCTTAATAATTGTATCTTCGCGTAGTATACGCTCTTGACTTTGGTCATGGCCAAATGGACGCCTTCCAAAGAGCATTTGATAGAACAAAACACCCGCAGACCAGACATCAACCTGTTTTTCAAAAAAGAAATGTCAAAGAGGATGCATGAAAATTTTTTTAGGGGACTAGGGGTGGGGGCTTTGTGAGGCTACAGCTTCTAGGCATTGACCTTCGATGATATAAGAGGTGTCTTGCTGAGCTCAAAGCATTCTGGGGGCAAATACCTGCAAATTTGAATAAATAAAAAAGAAAAGTGATCCTCTGCCTATCTTTGCATCAAGACAGAACAATAAGTTCAAAGTTCTTTTCATGATTAACGTAGCTGAATAAATTATCAACCGGTTTCCTCCCCAAAGTATACTTCATCACAAGTATTACGACAATACTTTCATCCAGTTTGCGCATTTGTGTGTGGGTGGGAACATGTATATGTATGCATGCATATATAATTATATTATATATGTGGGGAATGAGCAGACATGTCACGGAGATCTAGCTCATCAAACTATAAATTTTGTGCAAGACAATGTTGGAACCATCTAAGCTTGTCCAAACAGGTCAGTATTGCCAGCACAACCCAAGGCATTAACTAGAAGATGTTCGCCAGAATGTTTATGTCCTTTTCTCCCCTTCTGATACCAGAATACAGCTTAGAACCGGTTGTCCAGGAATGTTCTCAACAACTTCGATGCTTATCCAACAGATCTCAAACTTCGGGTAACAAAAACATACCCCTAAAGCTAGATTCTTACAAATTAAGTGCCTCGCTGGTTAGAAGTTCCACTAACCAAGCAAATTGCTAAAATTGATACAACTCATATAATGTGGATGACAAGAGTTATGCACACAGGAGTATGTAACCATAATTTGTATACCAATAACAATGATCTGCATCACTTACCAGTAAGTTCCAGCCCCCTGAGATGTTAGTTCCATACCCTGGGATCCCACATCATCCTCAACTATTTTGCTGAGACCAAAATCAGTCACTTTGGCAGTGCCAAGCTCATCAAACAAAACATTTCCAGGCTTCAAATCATAATGAATAATCTTCTGCGTTCTTTTATTCAAGTAAACAAGGCCTTGAAAAACCTGAACTAGAATTACCCTCGCCTCTCTCTCAGGCAATATAGGTGTTGCCTTAAGGACAGCATCAAGATCCTTCCCTGAGTCAAGAAAAGCAATATATTATGAAACTTAGCAGGTCAGAAGTGATACATATGGCGTGGCTTGTCCTCAAAATAAATAAAATAATGCACAATGGTTAAGTGTATATACCACTACAGTACTCTAAAACGGTGCAGAATGTATTGTGATCTATTTCAAAGATGTCCCACAAACGAACAATATGATGATGTACCAAGGTCTTGTGGATATTATACTCCCGAATTGCATGCCGAATATAACTCTGCTTCTTCTCTTCACTCCATTGAGCATTTAAACCATGAAGCTTACATGCAACATATCTATGCTCCACCAAGTCAAAAGCCTGCTGGAAATTTCTCACTTTAAGTCGCTGCAAAAAGGTATAAATTTAAAGCTGCCAATGCAGACAGAGGAGTGGTCTAGATTTTTGCTTTACTAGCTAGAAACCTTCATGGAATTAAATGATGTAGTAGAAAATCAAATTTTCATTTTTCTCTGCACTTGTGTTATCACATGGAAGCGGCATTTCATCAACATATACATAAAAGTTCCTAGGAGGCAGTACCATAGATAAGGAGCCAGCTCAGAGCATCTTAGGACTTTTTTTTAAAAAATATATATATATATTTTTCCAGAAGTCTGTAGCCTGTGGGGTCTTCTTAACCTGGCCAGGAACCACCCCCGTTCAATTCGCTCAGGGGAGTATAACTGTATTTATTTTGAATTAATGTGTTAATCTAGTAGTTTGAATAACAATAAATTAATAAATAATTTATATGTTAATGTTTATTCATTTTAAATTAATATATTAAATACATTGATATATATTGATTCTTAAATGTTATTTATTTTTGTTAGTAATACAAAATTTTTTACAATATTTTTTATCATTAGAATGTAGCAGTGTTAGACATATAGACGATAAAAGGCCAGGCTAACTCCAACTCTAACTATTAGACATAATTCTCAAAAGTAAGTTAATTTGTCTTAATCCAAGCAGGATAACTCTATCCAGATTAAATCAAAACAATTTAGCTAATTCCAAGCATATAGGAACATTATCCAAAAAAAAACATAAAAAAAACATATAATCCTTAGTTAAAACAAAGCAAATAACATAGCTCAACTAAATTCAACATTAACTTCCAGCATATGCGATATATATTATTTTAATTGATAATACTCCTGACCTTGTAAACCTCGCTGAATCCACCCTTTCCAAGAAGATTTAACAGGGCATATCGATGGTTCAGAATCTGAAAGTTGTTGAATCGTGAGCCATCCTCATCTCGTATGCGTTTCATCTCACGTATTAGTCTTCCCTTTTCTAGTTCATAGCGATCCCTCTCCCGCATAATAACTTCTTCTTCCTGAAAATATTTAGGCTATTAGAAATGTTAGAGAGAAGAAAACAATCAGAAAAGTAGTAGTAACATACACGTTTAATGCTAGCTAGTCGAGACTTATAGATTTCATCCTGAATGACGACATCGTCTTCTTGTAATCCAGTATCTGCATCTGTTCCCTCGCCTTTATCTTCATCATATAACATAATCATCACAATTCAGAAACATAAGGCCAATACTTGCAATTATAAATCAGAAAAACGAACAAAGTGAGCAAACAAGTATCACATGATAAGCTAGCATCAAATAGCTTGAAACATATATTTCTAAGTTCCAAATGGCCATCTATAGGAGCAGATGGCCATCAAGGTCAGCTTCAATTAATCAAGGAAGTCAGAAGTAAAAATAAACTAGGAAAATTGTCCCCAAAACACACACACACACACACGGCAATAAATGTCCAGATTTATAAAAATATGTGAATGACCTTACTGAAAGCATAAACTAAGACCAGAAACAAGTTATGGGAACAAGAAAAAAAGGAATAACACGTGCCCAAGGGCAATCGCAATGCTGGCTCATTCAACACTAACATTTTAGGGATATAAATGCTAGAACTAAAAAGGAAACAGCATGGAAATAAGATATCCAAAATTTCAATTGATCAATATTACCAGATTGTTTTTTCTTCAATGACTTGCGCTGCCGCTCAATAGCCTCTTTCGTTTCTATCAGTTGTTTCTGGGGAACAAATAAAGAATCAGATTTAGAAATATTACCATTATAAGTGAATTCAGCCACAAATGCAACAGCAACAAAAAATGCATGAGCTTCCGGAGATTTACAACATATGGTCAAGATTATCAAAGAAAGATATAGGATCCTGTTCATATATAAATGAAACCAGAGAACACATTATCACATTTCACAGCTAAACTCAACAGAGGAGTAATAGTTGCATCATAAAACAATCAAGAGCCACTCATCCTATCATTTTGGTGGCTTTCGTAGTAAATCCTCAGAAGTCAGAACGCTAAGGATAACTTTTCAAATATAGCATTGTATTAAGCAATTTTACATACCTGACGATTCTAGATAAAGATAACCCTAACTCCCTAATAACTAATTCAAATTGGGATGTTCCCCTTCCCCATTCCCACTTCAAACTACCATGGGAAAAAGAAACAGCATCCTTGGTAAAAATGTTCAAAATTGACATGGTTTAGGAGAACTGAGACACTTCCTTAAGAAACAAAGGAGGAACTTTATGGTCATTAGCCGGTGTTGTCATCATATGTAAACATGTGATGAGAGTTGGTTATCTTCTCCTTCATTTCCAGGTGGCTGGCATCAAGGAAGAGCTGTGGGATAAGAATGCCTATCATTTGACATGATTTTTTTATGATCTTCAGATTCCACAATCAGAACTGTTTGATGAAGAAAATAAAGATTTCTCAAGCAAGTAACCTCTAGAATGTCTACAAGTTGGTTTTGTCCTTTGGCAAGATTAAAGGACATTGTAGATGTGTTGTAAGTTCCGGCTACTAGCCATCTAATAATTTTCATTTTCTTGGCCTCGTCTGTGGGTGATATTTATTGTGCAAACATCTAACATATTTAATATTCCAGGTAACATGAATTATTAACCCTGGCGATACCAAGAAAATATCAAGTAATACACTCGATAGCTTACTGAGATGTACAATTTCCCAGCATGTGACGAGCATCAATCCGTTTTTCCAAGCCCAAGTACTCCTTATTCATTTTTTTCTTCCCCTCCACGATAACTAGCATGCAAAAATATATTCATCTTCCATCTAGTTCATTTAGAGCCTCAGCAACATAGAAGTTGTCCACGTATTGATTGGAAATTTTACCATAGTTCCCATGCTGATACAGACATGCGATCCTCAACCTTGGTGTAAATATCAATAGGATGAACCCCATTTTTCCCTCTAAGATGTTATATTCATTTGTAAGGAATATTATATATATATTTCTGAAATGGTTGAAAGGCACCTCACAGAATGCATAAGATGGTGCCCACAAGTGATCTATTGAGTAGAAAACCAAAGTTCCTGTTTGTAAACAGGTCGCACTCATTTAAATATGACGTAGCTGTACTTATTAAGGTTAAGACGTGCCAATAACAAATGAGAAATGGAACCGTCTGCACCTTCTCTCCTCATAATATCAAACACATTTCTAATATAAACCATATCAATAAATGATAACATCATGACACACTGAAACTAGGAAATATAATCGCAATAGTGAAAAGATAGGAGCGAGAGATTGAGGTGAAAAAAATAGACATACAAGCTGGGCATTAAGATCCTTCAATGCTTGCCCATCTTCCCAAGTCTCCGATATGACAGTTCCGGCTCTACATTTCAAATCAAACATTTTAAGAAAAACAATAACTGAGACGATGATCAAAATCTTTTTAGTCTTTCAATGATCCACCTTTACCTGATTACACCAACATTTCCCAGCCTCAATGAGTCTTGTCGTACTTTCAACCTTGCTTCTTGCCTCTCGGACTTTGAGACTGATATCAGCAAATCAGATATTATTTTTGTCCTCTGCAAAATAAAGGAACAAAAGTAAAAAGGCTAGTTTAATTAACTTAGTGCAACTGACATCCACCAACTTCGTTTTATGCTGGGTGGGTTGCAGAGTGGTGGGCAACAGTAAATTTTTCTTTTTAATCCATTCCAACTGTAACCAACAACAAACTGAGAGTCCTTTTCCATTGCTTTATGCTATTAATGACTAATGGAATATTTTCATTCAAAAGTTTAAGCTTTCAACATTTCAAGGCTAATGGAATTATCCTTACAACCGTGTGCTCAAAATCTACCAAGTATCCATGTTAATCATCATCTGATGACTGGAATTTTGTTTTGGCCACAGTAGTGTTGAACATTAGGATATTTATGGTGTGCTTTTATTCAATTAGGATAGTTATGTTTGCATATGCTCCCACTAAAACACAATAAATTTGATAGATCCATGGACTATTTTAAATCAAACTACAATAATTGCAATAAAAAACTATGATGGTCCCACAATTCATACCTTAGGCTTCATTTGCTGTTCGTGATCTTTCAGATCCTTTAGTTCCTGTACAAGCCAGAATTAAGCAACATAGCAACAGAAAATCACCGCATCAAATTCAAGGAACAAAAATTCATTAATTTTCAAATATTTTTCACCTAACCATATATTTCAATGTATTTCATTATCTAAGGCCACTCATTCACGTACCTTTTCTAACTGGCGACAAAGATTCTGGTAATCAGACATCTCTTGTTTTGATTTCCTCAGATCCTCCTCCAATGCAACAACTTTTGCACGTAAAGATGCATTCTCCTCCTAATTTAAGATAACGATGAAGAAAAGGGAGAAAAAAAATTAAAATCCGAAATCTTCCAGGTTATAGCATTTCCGATAAAACTTAAGCTGAAGATATCAAGGTGTTTTCCGTCAGGTTTTCCAATAATAACATAATATGTGGGATGACTTATAAAATTATTCATAAAAAAGGTCCATGATGAAGTGTCAAATTTATATGTACTCATATTTACTCTTTTATTCAAAAAAAAACTTACAAAAAAAATATATTACAAAACTGTACTTAGTTGTCCTAAAACAATAGCAAAGCATAAAACTAAAATATAAAAATTTTAAGGACATGGCAACGAGGACAGACAAAATAGGCCTAGCCAGGATCTATTACTTTGTATGTAAATATTACCCCTTTTTTTTTTGTGACAAGTAAATATAACTTTGTACATAAAGATATGTATCCTTTTCTTATCAGAAAATTTACAGATGGTAACTAAAAATTTTAGCAGAAATCACACCTCTAATGAAGTGCAATTGTCGTTGCGAATCTGATCTTTCAGTCTTCCCTCCTACAATAAACATGAGTTACAGAAAACAGTCAGCCTAGCATGCAGAACAGCAACAAAAACCATTCTGTTAATGAATTGCTTCAGTGACATGCCTCCCAAAATTTATGAGACGATAATACTAAATGAAGCACCTCATATGTCAAAACCATTGTCATCAAAGAGGGTAAAACAAAGGGACAAAAACAGAACTAGACTTACTAAGCGTAAACAATCCCCTACTTCAGATTTTTGTATAGATATACCAGTAGAATTCACTGGAAGAGTGACAAGTGATTTGCAAAGGAATCAGGTTATATCTCCATAAAGTTCTTATTTTGCCCACATACAAACAATGAACCAATATTTTGTTATCTATCTGTTAAATTAAAATGATGAAATTTGTTATGTACTTTTCCGCTCCTTAATTTGAGAGTTGATGTTGGTCCTATATGTAAAACCTATTTCACATATTTATCAATCTTTTCCCAAATTAACCCTATTGATATTCCCTCAATAATAATCAAGTAGAAGAAGGAGGAAAGAAATTAAAGAAGATGATTAGAGTGTTTTAATAAAAACATATTATGTTAACTAATTTAACTCAAATCCTTAATCTACTCAAATTAATTAAGTAGGTCTTACATTAAGGACCAGAATAGTAGTATATATTATTCGGAAACAATGCAGAGACGGAACCGCGAACGAGACACAAAAATAAGGCAGGCTCATGGGATCCCATTTTCAACATTCTGAATACTTGGACCAGGACCTCTTCTGAGCCTAGATCAAGAAATGCTATCAGTTTACGATAGCATTACCAACAACCTGACCTCATTTCCAGTCAGATTAATCCTGCTCGAAACAAATGATTAAAAAGCAACTTCTCATACTTGCTTTATGACCACTTTTAAATCCCACATTCAAAATGATTTTTAGACATTGCACTGAGTCAAGTTCTAAGGGAATAATACGACCGAGCAAAGAATTGGCACCCAATATCAAAGAAAATGAATTTCCTTTCATCTCCAAGATACACAATACACATATATATAGAGAGACCCCCGGTCCAAAACTATAGAAATTTCAACTCAGACCAAACAAATGAACATGTAGAGATGCCAATTCCTACAATGCAAGCAGTTATGCTTGTTCAAGTTATATAGATGAAAGCATATTGCAGGATAAACAATACTATTAGGAAAGATTTTTTAGGGGAAAAAATTTGTTTCAGAGCAAGGGATGTACTCGGCATGCATTGTCCAGCTGACCATTGGAGGCCAAAACTGCTGGAGGAGATATATGTGTTCTGTTCTGATCAGTAACTCGGGAACCACGTCCCCTACCAGAACCAGAGCTCCCTCTTCCACGACCATTTTTTTTCCTATTCGTATCTGCACTAGCTTTTGCCTCCACAACATCCAAGCTAGTTTGCCTTCCATCAGTAACTACCTGATATGCAAATTTCTTGGTCAGAAAAGGTCAAAAAGCCATTTCAGAGGTAAAGAGTATATCTAATAAATAATCAAAGCCCCCATCATACAAGTAACAGTGGATGTAAATAGAGTAAAATTGAGTAGTTGGCCAAAAAGAAAGAAAAATACCCTGTGAGTTGCAATACGTTTATGAGAGATGCAGCTAACAGCTATTCCTCATAGCTAAAGCATTTTGAATCATCAGATAAAAACTAACCTCGACATGTTCAAAAATCTTTGAGTGGTCATCTTCTTGGAGTTTTTGGCGCTTCTGTGTGTTGGCTTGTATGAGGAATTCCCCGCCATTCTGAAATAGAATATTAAGCAAGACAATTTTACCAACACAATTCGTCTAACACAATCTAGGAAAGCTGGGAAGAATTTACATGTAATGACTTATCAAGATACTGTCCAAAAAGTACCAATAACTTTTTCAAATGCCACAGTCATGATAAAAATGAGAACTGGAAAAGCTCACAGCACTGTACAATGTTACATAATAAGTAAAGCAAGAGGCCACTTCCCCATTATTTAGCAGCACAGGCAAGTAAGGAGGGGAAAAAAAATACTCTTCATTCATATGACCCAGAATGTCAATCCCAGAAAGCCTAATGCATAGGCATTATAGCGTTTTTGCAGGTATCTGTTGCTCATATCTGTTGATATCATACCACACCCTCTTTTTTCCGTCATTAGAGGTAGCTAGTTACCTTGGACATCGTCCGACCTTTTCCCTCTCAAAGAAATCTCAGATGCAATCCCCCACAGGTCCATCAGAATCTTAACGGGAGAGTGCTCCAAAAAGGAATCAAACACGGAGTTTTAAAATGATTACTTTCTCTAGCAACCAATAAAGCTAACTTCATTATATAACACCAACCACGCATCATAGACTACAATGCAAACATCCCAACCGAAAAGCATGAATTTCCAAATCCATTGTATGGAATTGGATTAAGGTAGGCTTACATCATCATCGGAATCACTCGAAGTGGAGGGTCCAACCAAATCCTCGGCAGGTCCCCCAAATTTCGCAGCTGAAGGAACAGTAGACCAGGTTGACTGCTGGGCAGGCGACAGAGTGGTGGCAACTGCGGACGAAGCCTTGCCTACCATTCGAGCTTCAAGCTTTGCAATCTTGGTAGGCAAGGATTGATCCGATTGGTTAGAGGAGTTGGAAGAGAAATGCACAAGCATGTCATCCGACATTGTTGCTGCAGCAAATGCAGAGTCAAACTATTGATGTTTCTCAGATCATTCTAGGCAAGACAGAATATCCAAAGAAAACTGAACCCATTTGAATTAAGTCCCAAACAATAATGAAATGTCTCATACCCACTCATAGTCGGAAAGCAAAAGGTGCCGATTGCAGAAGAAGCCCCATAGAGATTCAAGTAACAGAAAACCAGAAAAGCAAATGAAAAAATCAGGTCAGAGGTAATGGGGTATGAAAACAGAAGGAGAGAAGGGGATGAGATAGAAAGCTGGGGGTGAGAGGGAGTGACGATTAGATGGAGAAAATCTAGGGTTTTGGTGTTCGGTAGAGGGGAAGAAAGAATCAAGACAAAAAATTTATTGGAAAAATAACTGAAGGAAGAAGGACACCAGAGAACCAGAGACTCCAGAGAGGCTGGTTTCCTTTTCTCTATAAGTTGGATTTTGAATTTGTTGTGGGCACCTTGGGACAGAAGAAAGAAGCTTCTGTGGGATATAGGACTGTGGCAAAAGTCTACATGAGACTCAAGTAAGAAAAAGGCAAGATTTGAACCAGGGGTTTGAAGAAAGTGGTGTTTACCTTGTGTGAGTGGGAAAGTTTTCTTGCCTAGAACAGCTCATAATAACAGGTTAAATGTAGGGGCAATGCAGGGGTCAAAAGGATTACATGCTATCGCAGAGAGAATGGTTGAGGGTTCTTCGATCTATAGCTCTCCACAATGCCATTTTAACAAAAAATAAACAGAATATTAACTAGATGAATTGCACGAAATACACAATCTCATGTGGTAACTATGATAAGCAGCAAGTCTTTTTGTGCATGTTTAAGATAACTTATTTTAATTAATTTTGTGCTTTACAAGATCAATGTGAAACGTATATTTGGCATATTTCTGAAATACTTTTTGGGGTTAAAGTACGCCCAGCACCCTAAACTATTTACCTAGGTGCGTCCAGTGGCCTAAAGTAATTTTGGGTGCATTCAGTGTCCTAAACTAATTAAAATGATGCGTCGATATCCCAGGCTAATAAAAATATTATGTTTAACTGTTGCTTTCCTGACTCAACTTAATGTTGACCCCAGATATTCTACATGGTAGACACACAGGCACCTGATGTGTACGTGTATTATTCTTACTCAAAGGTCAATTTATTTAGAAGAAGAGGAAGGAAATAAATTCAATTTTGAATAAGAACAATACATATCAAATGTCCACATATCGACCATTTAGAATATCTGAGATCAACTTTAAGCTGAGTCAGGAAAGTAACGGTTAAACATAACATTTCTGTTAGCCTGGGATATGGACGCACCATTTTAATTAGTTTAGGATACTAGATGCACCCAAAATTACTTTAAGCCACTGGACGCATCTGGGTAAATAGTTCGAGGTGTTGGACGTACCTTGACCCATACTTTTTACACTTTATAAAACAAATGTATGAGGTTTTAGATCAATTTAAAACTGTTTTAAGCTTCTTCTTCTTTTTTTTTGGGCAACTAAATACAAGCATGTGAAAAGAGAAAGCACAAAAATGAAGGTAATCATATCACAAGTTCAATTGTACCAAAAAAAAGATCACAAGTTCAAACCGCGCCTAGTTAGTATGTAAAGGGCTCTATATTAACGCTCCTCGTGGGTTTGAGCCCGCAGCAAGCTGTCAACTTTCCAACCCAAAAAAAAAAAACAAAGAAATAAAGGCAGTCAAACTTGACTTCCCGCATATTTAATAAAATAAAAATAGATATGGAAAAAATATATATATCTGAATGCATGAAATTAGAAATTAGACGTTTTAAGGGATGTTCTTTGTCATGATGCCAATGGCTTTATAATTTAATGGCACGAATGCTTTCTTGTAAGTGAAAGATTATAGGTTCAATTTCATTTGTAATATTTGATAATTAGTACTTGTCCTTCCTAGCATGATAAAAGAGGAGGAAATAATTGCAAAGTACGAAGTACTTGAAGTGAAAAGGCTAAAATAACATTCACCTTTAAAATAGAACGTAGTCTACCAAGGCTACTTATAACTTATTGATATCGTACGCAATAATATCCCTAATCCCTTCCGGCATATCAAACCATGGAAGCATCGTTTTTTCTCTTCTTTTTTTTTTTTTAATTGGAAAAGGCTCTACATTATAGCTCGGATATCCTTGTAGGCTTGGACATCAGAAAGTCCCATTGAAGCAACTCAAGAATGAAAACTCTGGGGCTTGAGAAAAACAAACCCCTCCATGCGCTATGCTTAGAGCTTCCTTAGCCAATTTGTCCGGGCCCATGTTAGCTTCCTTCTGACACCAAGCGACATGCACCTCCCAATCACGGTTCCTCTCACATTCTTAATCTCTTGCAAAGGCTTGTCTTCGTTGACATTAGTGCTCAGGCATTGTTTTTTCTCTTATTGCTTTTCTTTTCAAACAGCTCTCATATGCAGAAGACAACTCGTCTCCTGACTTGGCAGAAACCTGATTTTGGAGCAGTGAAGATTAATGTAGAAGCCTCCTTTTGCTACAAAAACAGAAAGGCTGCAATTGGAATTGTGGGAAGGGACTGGCAAGGAAGATTTATTGGAGGGATAGGGAAAAAGGTGGAAGCCAATTCAGCCTTTATGGCAGAAAGTTTAGCAATACTGGAGGTTTTGGAAGATAAGGAACTCTGGTGGGGAGGGGTGATGATTGTGGAGACTGACTGCCAAGACCTTTTTAATATAGTTGATAAGGGAGACACAAGAGGTTGTGAATGGCAGTGTGTGGATATAGTACAGAATTGTATTCAGTTTTTGAAGTCTGAGGCGGGGAGGAATGTGAAGATTTCTTTGGTTGCCAGGGGAGGTAATAGTGCTGCGGATTGCTTAGCAGCTGAGGTGTTGAGAGGATTGGTACCAGAAGGATGGTTCTGTGAACCACCAACCTCTCTGAATTTAGCAATGAAGAGGGACATAGAGAACTTGGGGTACACGCCTGTTGAAGATACTGGTATAGGTTAATTTGTAGCGTTTGCTTTCCTTTGTTTTTGTTTTCCTTGTCTTTCCTTGTTGCTTAGGTTGTATTCTAGGCTTGTGTCTTTTTTCTTGTCGGCCTGTGGGCTATTGGTGTTTGTAATATTTTTGAGTGATTAATAAAATTGACTTTTTTGGCCCAAAAAAGAAACAGCTCTCATATGCGTTGTGTGGTATTTTAGCTCCCAACGGCTTGTTTGCCACTGCACCTCCACATGCCAAAGCTGTTTTCCCCCCTAACTATCTCATCTATCACCATTTTCTTTGGTTTCTTCAACGTTGGTGGTTTTTTTACCTCAAAGCTTATGAGTTATGGATTAGAAGCCCTATTTTTATAAATTAGTCATGAAAATCAATGCACCCAAGTTATTTCGTAATAGTCATTGATGGAAAATAAGCCAAAGAAAAGGTGGGTTGGGTAGCCATTGCATCATGCCGAAGACCCTGCGGTGACGGATGAGATTGTTGAGAGCGAAAACGTTATACATCACATGCAAGAATTGTTTGCCAAACAGTCGATGTTAATTGATTTGGTACCATGAGTATCAAAACCTCGTGTGTATTTTGCGCAAAGTTCTTGATTAATATGTTGGCTTAAGATACATCCACCACCCCTAAATATTTTCTTTGAGTATTATTTTGTGATGTATTATAGTATCCTGAAATATTTTTCTGGTGCATCCAACACCGTGAAATATTTTTTAGTGCATTCAGCATCTCAAAGTGTTTTTTTT
>NW_021632629.1:0-52088 GCF_004799145.2 Neltuma alba | reverse complement strand
TCCCCCTCTTGGCAACATCAGTTGCCATCTTCGAGCTTGCAAAGTCTAATATAATGAACAAGCCTTCTAAATATTGAAGTGAGATAAAAACGTCAAATATGAATTTTATAATCTTTTGAAAATCATAAGACAAATAGTTCTTTTATGGTTTACCCATATGGGTCATATTGTGATCTCTTGACATGAGGATTAAACAAGAATACTTTATCTATATAGCCATTAAGATTAGTCTTGGATACCTTTAGATAAAATAATATTACCTCCATGGCACCCTTAAAGTAACAAAGAATATTTTTAACTTCATTCCAACATCTTCATGTTGATAAAGAACTATATCTTGTTAATCAGCAAATGATATATCAGGTTTTGTATCACTAGATAGATATATAAATGCTTAAGTAATACTAAGATATGGTACTTCTGGACCAAGTGTTTATTTATTACCTTCTAGAGGTCTAAATCGATTTTTAGTCCATATTTAAAGATCTCACAACTACCGAAACATATAATAGATGTTACTTATCCACGTAATGATTGTCACTTATACATATGTATTCTTCCCCAAAGCTTTCATTTCAAACTTTTTCTTTAAGTAATTCGTAGCTTTTGAAAACTCATTAGGAGTTTGATACTATTATCGTAAATAGTACTGATAATAAACTCATTTTGAATCTTTTCACAAATGGACAAGTTGGAATATGTTTACATCATTCATTCAATCAATATTAACCACATATGCCTCATGTAGAGACTTAATTGAATAATGTTCTTGAGAACATAATTGTATGTTTCTAGAAACTCAAATCCTTCAAGGATTTTCATACATTATAATCTAGATCTGTTCATGTATTGGATCGTTTGAATTTATATAAGGATTTGAATCCTTCTGGGATTCACATAGGATTTATTCTCAATTATTGGTAAACTTTTTATTACCATGTCATATTATTCATTTTTCATCTTAATATTTGAAACATAAGCCTTCGAGGCTTTAAAATATCATAAGTTATTATTTTCATGTCATTCAATAACATGAGTGTAATGGCTGCTGGCTATTTAGTAATAGAAAATTATAATATTAATAAATATCAAATTGAATGTCAAGAATATATAAGAATAAGATGAGAATAAAACTTAAATTTAAATTAATTAAATGTAATATGAAATAAAGAGAAAAAGTAAAATCTTTTACCTACACATCATTCGTTATATAGTCATTAGTTTTCTAGGCTATATTATTTATAATTTTGATTGTCAAAATTTTTCTTATAAACAAACCATATAATGATCCTTATCATAATCAAAACTATATAGCTTCAGGCCATTTAATAAAGAAAATAAAGATACATGGTATCTAGCTATTTAATTTCAAAATAAAAAATTAAAGATACATGGTTTTTAACCATAAGATAAAAATTTGATATTATATGTCTTCTAGCCAATTAATAAAATAACAAAAAAAATAAATATTTATGACTTCTGGCCATAAGATAGAACATCAAAGTTGTATGGATGCGAGCTATTTAAGAATATATGTGTGTGTGTGTGGGTGTGTGTGTGTGTGTGTGTGTGTGTGTGGGGCTTTTGGCCATAAAATAAGAAATTCAACATGATATATATAAATAAAGATAAATTAAATACATATGGCTTCTAGCCATAAAATAGAAAATACAAATTATATGGCTTCTGGCCTTTAATGAGATAAAAAAATTCAAATATATATGGCTTCTGGCCATAAGATAGAAAATCAAAATTATATGGCAACTAGCCATTTAATAAGATAAAGAAAAATTAAATATATATGGAGCTTCTGGCTATAAAATAGAAAATTCAAATTATATGGCTTCTAGCCATAAGATAGAAAAGTTATACCTAAATACTTTTGGTTATTTAATGGGATAAAATATCAAATATATATAGCTTCAAGCCATTTAAAAAAAAAAAAGAATTAGCCATAAGATAAAAAATCAAAGTTGTATAGCTTTTGGCTATAATATAGAAAATTAAAATTATATGGCTTTTAACCATGTAATTTGAAAAGAATGGAAAATCAGAGTTATATAGCTTCTGGCCATTTAATTACAATGAGATGAAAACTTAGAATTACATGGCTTTTGGCCATTTAACTTTAAATGGTAACTCTTTACGGATACTGCTAGTATCTATTGCAACTTCGGGTTCCATCAAAATAGTGACATTAGGTCAATAAGGAATAGAGGGGAAAAACATCCTCTCATTATAATTAGTTCGGAAGATATAATATCTATATTAAAATTAAATTGTAGCACTAAAAAGTAAAGCAAAATCTTCAATCATAGCTATGGAACCTGATATTTGAAAAAACGGTAGATAATCCTTTTAATTCCATATAATGGCTTAGATTATCCTAGATAAATTGAATAGGAATACGAATACTCTGAAAACCATATATATGATGCTCAAGATATTTTTATTTGAACAGAGTAAAGGGTACTTTAGAAAAATAATAGAGATGATGCTCTAAACGGGAGTAGAATTTGAAAAAACGTGGGTGAGGTTAGCCATGAATAGTATCTCTGTTCGTGGCACTCGGAAATTTTCCCAAAAAGCTACTATAGGGGGGACTCCTCAAGGGGTGGGCAAGTCCTGGCACGGTCCGAGCAAGGTTGGAGCAAGCGCGAGCAAGTCCTGGCATGGTTCGGGCAAGGTTGGCACAAGTCTGGGTAGGTCCCGGCATGGTCCGGGCAAGGTCTTGGCAAGGCCTTGTGAGTTCACCCTGATTTTCGGGGAGTGGAATTTGAAAAAATGTGGGTGAGGTTAGCCATGAATAGTATCCCCGTTCGTGACACTTGGAAATTTTCCCAGAAAGCTACTATAGGGGGTAACCCCTCGCGCACATTCCTTTTCTTTAGCACTAGCACTAGCACTAACACTGGCACTTGGCACTTGGCACGTTGGCATGTTGCGCGTGCACGTGTACAAGGATCAAGGTGCTTGGGCAATGCGCATGGACCCTTGGGCAAGGTCGTGGCAACGGTGGGCAAAGCTCGGACAAGATCTGGGCAAGGTGCTTGTACGGTTTGGCAAGCTCGGACAAGGTCCGGGCAAGCGTTGGCATGTGTGGGCAAGGTTCTTGTACGGTTTGGCAAGCTCGGACAAGGTCCGGGCAAGCGTTGGCATGGGTGGGCAAGGTTCTTGTACGGTTTGGCAAGCTCGGACAAGGTCCGGGCAAGCGTTGGCATGGTGTGGGCAAGGTTCTTGTACGGTTTGGCAAGTTCGGACAAGGTCCGGGCAAGCGTTGGCATGTGTGGGCAAGGTTCTTGTACGGTTTGGCAAGCTCGGACAAGATCCGGGCAAGCATTGGCATGTGTGGGCAAGGTTCTTGTACGTTTGGCAAGCTCGGACAAGGTTCGAGCAAGTGTTGGCATGTGTGGGCAAGGTGCTTGTGTGGTTTGGCGAGCTTGGACAAGGTCCGGGCAAGTGTTGGCATGAGTGGGCAAGGTTCTTGAACGGTTGGCAAGCTTGGACAAGGTCCGGGTAAGTGTTGGTAGGCGTGGGCAAGGTTCTTGTATGGTTTGGCAAGCTTGGACAAGGTCCGGACAAGGTACTTGTATGGTTTGGCAAGCTTGGACAAGGTCCGGGCAAGTGTTGGGAGGCTTGGATAAGGTTCGGGCAAGTGTTGGGAGGCTTGGACAAGGTCCGGGCACCGGTTGGCAAGGTTTGGGCAAGTCCTGGTACAATTTGGCAAGGTTCTGGGACGTCCTGGCATGTCCAGGCACGTCCAGGACTGCCCTGGTACGTCCAGGACTAGTCCAGGACCAGTCCCGGACTGTTCCAGCACAATCCAAAAATTTCACTCCTGTACCAAAATTAAATCTACTTGTTACATTTGAGTCCTGATGGTTTTATAGACCCCTAAATGTTAGAGGGTGCCGTCGCCGGTGCCGCCGCCCGTGGTGGCTCGTGGAGCGCGCACTTTGTGAAACACTAAAAAATTTCAAAAATATTCTATGGTTGTCAAAAAATTATGAAACTTGACAGGAGGAAGCATCCTTATATGATGCCAAGGAATGCTGTAAAAATCCACGTGAAAATACAATCTCTAGGTCCCTCAAACAGAGATTGTCATCTTACAAAAAAAGTATGTCTATTCGTGGCATATGGGAAAAGGCTCATTTTGCATATATAGGGGGGCACCCCCAACCCCCCTCCCCATGGCCTTGCTCACACTACCACATGTATGCCCCTCCTAATAGACAAGATCAAGGTATGAGTAAGTCCATGGGGCGTCCCTCCCATAACGTCGACCACCCCCACGGTGGCAACGGTGGCCGCTGGCGAGATTTTCTAGCGACTTTTCCGGTGACCCTTAAAATATGTGAATTTCAAATGGGATGGATGGATGGGTGTATCTAGGGGTTATTGGACCTTCCTTGCACGTTATTCTCGTCAAAACTCGAGCAGAAAGGCATCCGTTGGGGCGTTTTCCTCGCGGTTGCTCAGTAAGCAAGGGAGGTTAGACTATCATGTTTGTGAGGCACTCGAAACCTCTTTTGGTAGCCTTCGGATGGTACATTCCCCCATCCCCCCATTTGAAATCTCATTCATGCCCCTCATGCGTAGGATTCCCGCCCTGCGACGATGGCGGACAAGCAACCCAATCGATGTAGCCTTCAGATGTAGCCTTTTGTTGCTTGGCCAAGCTTGAGCACGATTGGAATTCTCCGTGTGAAGTGCGTACATACCGGTTTGGGGTGAAAGTCATTGATCCGGAAAATCTAGGCCCTCGAAGTGTGTGGGATTGCAAATGGGATGGATGGTGGCGCGTACCAAGGAGTCATAGACCTCCCTAGCATATGTTTCCCGTCGAAACCTGAGCGGAAAGGCATCCTCATGGTTGCTCAGTGAGCGAGGGCTAGGTTGGACTCACGTGCTCGTCGTTGTCAATCAGAACTTTTCAAGAAGGATCCCCGATACAAAGTTGCTAAACGGCATCTGCCAAGGGACGTTTTTCCCACGGGTGCTTAATAAGCAAGACCGTGGAGGGGTGATGTTCTCGGGCGTTTCATACGGCACGTTTGGTGCGCTCCCCCATCCCCCCATTTGGAATCTCATTCACTGCCCCTCATGTGATGTATTCCCCTTCGCGACGATGGCAGACAAGCAACCCGATCAATGTAGCCTTTGTTGCTTGGCCATGCTTGATCGAGGTTGGAATCCTTCGCATGAGCTGCCCAGGGTTGACGTCATTGGCCCCTAAAAGTGTGTGGGATTGCAAACGGGATGGATGGTGGCACGTACCAAGGATTCATGGACCTCCCCAGCATGTGTTTCCCGTCAAAACCTGAGCAGAAAGGCATCTTCATGGTTGTGCTCAGTAAGCGGGCTAGGTTGGACTCACGTGCTTGTCGTTGTCAATCGGAACTTTCTGAGAGGGATCCCCGACCCAAAGTTGTGAAACGGCATCCGCCAAGGGACTTTTCCCACCGGGTGCTTAATAAGCAAGACCGTGGAGGGGTTGATGTTCTTGGGCGTTTCGTGTGGCACGTTTGGTGCGCTCCCCCATCCCCCCATTTGAAATATTATTCACTGCCCCTCATACAGTGTATTCCCCCCTCGTGATGACGACAGACAAGCAACCCGATCGATGTAGCCTTTTGTTGCTTGGCCAAGCTTGAGCGGGGTTGGAATCCTTCACATGAGGTGCCCAGGGTCAACGTCATTGGCCTCTAAAAATGTGTGGGATTGCAAATGGGATGGATGGTGGCGCATACCAAAGATTCATGGACCTCCCCAGCATGTGTTTCCCATCAAAACCTGAGCGGAAAGGCATCCTCATGGTTGCTCAGTAAGCGAGGGCTAGGTTGGACTCACGTGCTCGTCGTTGTCAATTGGAACTTTTCAAGAGGAATCCCTAACATAAAGTTACGAAACGGTATCCGCCAAGGGACTTTTTCCTACGGGGTGCTTAATAAGCAAGACCGTGGAGGGGTTGATATTCTCGGGCGTGTCGTGCGGCACGTTTGGTGCGTTCCCCCATCCCCCCATCTGGAATCTCATTCATGGCCCATCATGTGCCGGATTCCCCCCTCACGAAGACGACGGACAAGCAACCCGATCGATGTAGCCTTTTGCTGCTTGGCCAAGCTTGAGCGGGGTTGGAATCCTTTGCATGAGGTGCCCAGGGTCGACATCATTGGCCCCTGAAAGTGTGTGGGATTGCAAACAGATGGATGGTGGCACATACCAAGGATTCATAGACCTCCCCAGCGTGTGTTTCCCGTCGAAACCTGAGCGAAAAGGCATCCTCACGGTTGCTCAAGTGAGGGCTAGGTTGGACTCACGTGCTCGTCGATGTCAATCGGAACTTTTCAAGAGGGATCCCCAACACAAAGTTGCAAAACAGCATCTGTCAAGGGACTTTTTCCCACCGGGTGCTTAATAAGCAAGACCGTGGAGGGGTTACCGTTCTCGGGCGTTTCGTGTGTCACGTTTGGTGCGCTCCCCCATCCCCCCATTTGGAATCTCATTCACTGGCCCTGATGCGATGTATTCCCCCCTCGCGATGACGGCGGACAAACAACCCGATCGATGTAGCCTTCAGATATAGCCTTTTGTTGCTTGGCCAAGGTTGAGCGGGGTTGGAATCCTTCGCATGAGGTGCATAGGGGCATGTGTCGCTTGGTCCCTAAAAGATGCGTTCATCACTAACGGGCTTGGGCCGGCACCTCCCGTCTCTTCCATTTGCTCACTTTCCCCTCTAGGGTTGCGGGTGTGGTTGCCACAGTGGTGTTAATCTGGGCAAACGTGCTGGTGTGTGAGTGGTGTTTCGATTGCCGCTGTGTCGGCTGGCTCCGTGCTTCGTCCATCGAACTATCGACACGCAATCAAGTGCAACCAAGGTCATGCTTAACGATACCCCGCGGTGGATCTTGTGTTGCCTGCCTGTTCAACAGGAGACTGACACCTTTTCAGACTTACCCTCCACCCGACACCTTGCAAGGGTTGTCGGGGGACCTCAAAGCATGCCTCATGCTCCACCGAGCCTTCACCGGTCGCGCGGGACATGTGGCCATGCTTTGCTCTCGGACCCAGTGCATGCCGTGGATGAGAGGGGCGAACACCTCTCTTAGTCCCATGTTGGAAGTTTCGATCTTTTGAACGATGGCTGCGCTTTGCTTCGTGACTGCCTCAGCGGTTCGCTGGCAATATCGTGACGTCTCGAAAGGATTGCTACCTGGTTGATCCTACTAGTAGTCATATGCTTGTCTCAAAGATTAAGCCATGCATGTGTAAGTATGTGTTAGGGTAGAAAGGTATGTCATACGTACCTTGGTTAGAACTTCATGCTGATAACGTGTTATAAATAGAGAAGAAATATAGAGAAGAATCATACAGAGGAAGAGAGCATCAACAAGAGAGAGTATTTCTTATTCCATTCAAGAGTGCTCAATATATTATACGTGGCCTCTGTTTATAGGCATAGCTTTACACCTTTGATAGAATCTATAGATTACATAATAATATGAGATAATTGTAGGATATAGAGATAATGGGAGATATTAGAGATTATAGGAGATATAAGAGATAATGAGAGATATATGGACATCTACAAAGATATTATTATATTCATAACAATAATTGAGTTTTCATTATGGGTTTAATTATCAATGTGATTTGAATTGCAAATTTGGGTTCCTTTGCCTCTTGATTGTTTAATTAAGTTGGCTAATTGTCTAATTATTTAAATGGATAATTTTAAACATAATTTTCAGAGTTAATTTAAATAAGTTGTTATTTGTTTTAACGGTTTAATTAATTGGCCTTATCCCATTATGAATTTTCTAATCGTTTAAGTATTCATGAACTTGAGGGTTTTTCTTATTTCAGATAGGTAATTAAACTTATTAATTTCTCTCTCTTATCACTTCCTTTTGGTCTAATTAATTAATTTGGACCATGAAAGTTAAGTCGTTACGAATCCTAAGTTATGCTCTTCTACCTTACCTAAAAAAAAATCCCTGTTTTGGCTTGTTAATTTTCTTTGATTTGTGCTTAATTTTCCTTTTAGCATTTTAATTTTTCCTTCTACAAAAATTTCTCCAAAAATTTTATTTGCATTTGTTTTGTTTAATTTCATTTTCATATAGATTTTATGGCATTCGCATATTGCGTTTAGACTTACTTAGTGTTTTGCATTTTAGTTAGGTCCATTTCATCATATTTTCCATCACCTAAATTTATATCTAAAGAAAAGCTAAATTGTTTCTTGAAAGAATAACCTAGGTTATCACTATATTGCATTTGTAGTTGGACCTAATTTAATTGAATGTCTTAGCGATAATCAATAATGCAGGTTTCAAGGAAATAACAAATTTAAATCTAGTACAACAGAATTTGAAAGGTTTCCCTCAACTTCTTGTTATATTTCTTTTCTCACATATTCAATTTACCTCTTTCAAGCAATTTGAGACAACAGAAGTCAGATTTCTTCGGGCATCATTCACTGCTTTTGAGTATTGTAGCTATGAGTGAATATGCAGCCGGTAGAGAGATGGTGCTTGATCAAGAACCCGCTTTTAGGAATTTTTTATTAATAGAATTTCTTTTAGAATTTAAATATACGACAATATTCTTTTGTATAGGGAGTGGTAAGTGATTGATTTCTTTTAAATTTTATGATATTTATTTATAATGTATTGGATATTGAATTATACAAATATAATTTTCTATTTAATGATTCTCTTATTATTATTCAATGATTATATTGTATATCATAATAAATACTAATGGTAGCGGAGGAATATTTTCTCTTTAAACTAGTCCATGAAAACTTGATTGTGAATATTATATCATATTTATAGTAATAGGAAATTAACAAGTGAGAGTGCCTAGACTGATAAGTTAACATGCTAATATTAACAATGAAATCATAAAATTCAACTCGAACACTATTGATGAAATAATGAGTCAATTGACTGGAAATTAAAAGAAATACTATTAAAAGAAATACTGTTTAGAATAAAGAAAACATAAATTCAATTGAGAAGTCATATACAAGAATGTAATTGTAATTAATGACATTATATTAGATTTTTATTATCATGAAATGACAAGGTAAAGTAAGTATTGATAAGTGAGGGATTATGCATACAAGGGAGGGTGTTTTCAATGACAAGTCACTTTACATTAGAATATAAGCAAAAAAAATTTTATTATTTGACATATTTATAAGCAAAACATATCTTGTAAGCATATGTAACTTGAAATTAGATGGCATCATAATTTTATATCAAATTTTTAGTAGCAAGGAATTTACAAGTGAAATTGCCTGTTGATGACTCCCATGACTTTATCATGTTTTATTCACAATTGCATTTAAAGGGGAGTCACCTGCTTATCATTTATGAGAAATTGAAGACCTAATTGGAACAAAATTAAGAAAATTGGAGGTCTGGTAGGTGATGCCTTATTTTGATAAATTCCGGATCTGAATATCTAGTAATGGACTTATGATTGCATGTAGTTTGGCCCAAAGTGAAGGCCTAAGTTGGAAGGGCAGAATTGGAGAGGGGGAAAAAAAGTCTCCAGAGCACCTTTGTCACAACAAATGAAGCTTCGCCACGGCAAAGAGTGAATTTTAGTGAAATGCGGAGTTTCAAATTTCTAAATAAAAAAAAGGTAAACGGAAGGAAGTTTCGAGGGTTAGGCATTCAGGATGCAACCTGCAAGAGATAGGCCGCCATTCTTTGACTCATGAAGACATTTTAGAGATGGTTTTGCTTTAGGAAACAGGGATTGAAGGCGGGGAAGATTGGAATTGAAGCTTTAAAGCGAGTTGGAGCCTCTTTCCTCGATTTTCTTGCTTTCCCTTTCTTCTTCACTGATTTTTCTGATACGGGTGTATTTGTGAGAGGCAGGTGTAGTTATTTGATGCATATGAGTGGCTAATTTGCTTATTCTAGGTTTATTTCGAACCATTATATTGATTAAAACTTAATTGCTATGTATTGAGTTTATCCTATATTTATGAGCAGAGTTGGGAAAACGGGGCAGGCCGGGCCAGCTCTGTGCAAGGCTGACGAGCTTAAAAGAACCAAACTTACAGGGTCGAAATTTCAAAAATACTCTAATTTGCTAAGTCCGACCCTTAAGCAAATGGGCTCAAGGCCAACCCACGGGCTTTCGGCCCATTTAAATTTTTTTTTAAATTTTTCATATTTCTCATATGTTTTATCAAAAAATAAAAATAAACTAATGAAATTACTAGTAAAGTATATAAATATGAATAAAATTAAATTAAGTCACAAATATAAAAAATCATCATATCTAAATGTCCATCAACATACGAAAAATCTAAAACATCCATTAGACTTAACAAGATTGAAAATTTGAAATCTGATTTAGGATATGGAGAATATATTTTTATTTATTTTAATACCATTAGAGATTGAGGAGTTGAGAGTGAGTGAAAAACCGAAAGTGAAACTGAGAGAGGAAGAGTGTGTAAAATGGTAGGGACTTAGGTCAGGGTCAAAAATATATAAATTAAAAAAAATTATTGCTGGTGGGCTTAAACAAGCTGGCCTACGACCCTACAGGGCTGACTTTTTTATTTTCGAGCCATATAGGAGTGGCCCTTTTAAGTCCAAGTTCCTTTTGAAAATTTCAAATTACAAGGCCGGCCCTCAATTTAAACAAGTTTAAAGAGGTCGGCTCGACGGGTATGACCTATTTTTCTGGCTCTACTTATGAGTTATTGGTCACCATTTGGATTGTTGTTTATTTAAGTTATGCTTGAGAAAGATAATTTAATGTTAGAAATTGGATAAATTCTTGCTTGGCCAGAGAATTTAGTTGTTGAATGGATAGTTTGTTGATAACATAAAGATGTATAGTTATTCACCTTGCATTGTCACATTAAGTTATAGCTCAAAGTGGATTTTCATTAATACCAGCAAGAGATTGTGATTTTAATGAAAAGAAAAACTTGATTTGTGACTTGAGAAAGACTAATCACTTGTTTTGGAATCTTAGACAAACGCATTCAGCCACTTGTTTTAGAATCTTAGACAAACGCATTCTAATTGCTAGGAAGTTGATTAAATTTTACAAAATACGATGGTAAGAAATAATCATAGGCACCATTTGTCTTGAAAATTCAAAGTTTTGTTACATTCTTCTCTGCTATGTTCTTATTTTAATCAATTAATTTTTTTTTAGACTCAAACCTTTCAGATTATTTATCATTTAACCCAATTAAAAGCATGGTTGTAAGAATTAATTTAGTTTTGCCTTAGTTCCCATGGGAACAATAACTTATTATCTCTATGCTACTTATATGATCCATGTGCTTACAATTTACGCTAAACTGCAAACACTTGTATTGACAAGTTAAGGTTCTAGTATTACCAAGTAAGGATGCTAAGAATAACTACTCACTTTATATCAAAATGACAATTCATATTATTTTAAAATGATTAACTTATTCAAAATAAAAGCCATTTTAAATTATCATATACAATTTAAAGTGGAGAGTACATTGCATTCATTGCTTAAAATTAAATCTTCAAATAAAACTCTGTAAATCAAATTAATATAATTAAATTCCAAAAACCAACTTAGGAAGCTTGCAATGGTAACTGAATGTGCCTACATTAACAAGTCATTTATTAGACTTGTAGCATCACAAAAATGATAAGTTAATGTGCTAACATTAATAACTATTGCATCATATATTAACAACTAATACTAATGTGCACCACATACTTGTCATTAACAATTAAACTAGTTATACTAACAATTATCACATCATGTATTAACCAGTGAGGGCATCAGTAGGGGCAATTAGGGTTTTTTAGTAAAATTACAATATCTTACACTTAGATTCGGCCTTCTAAGTAATTTGAAACTCTTGTAGGACCTTTTTGTTGTACTCTTTGTTCCTTGGGCCTTAGTGCAATTATTTTTCCATATATGTGTCTGTGTACATACTATCCTCGTTTCCTTAACTCATCTATGATCAAACTCTCCCCCGTTTCAAAATCTAAAATTTCTCCTCATTATTACTCTCTGAACCATGAAGTCCTACTCCACCGCTAGCGAACCCGAAGAAACCAGTCCCTTTTCTCTACAACAGACGAAGCTTCAGTTGCCCTTCACACATATTTCTAAATCCTTATCACATCACCCACTAGCTGTTCCTTCTGGACATACTGCCTCTGTTTCTTGTTTAACCCTATGTGGAGACTTCATTCTGAGTGCCTCTCAGAAGGACTGACCCAGATTTCAAGCTTATCAACAAGTTCGGAGATGGAGAGGAGTCAGTTAAATCCCTTGTAACAGTCGGAAACAAGATCTTCTCGGCTCATCAAGATGGCAGAATCAGAGTCTGGAAGGTTTCTAGAAGTTCAGAGAATGTGTTCAAGCAAACCGAAATTCAATGGTTGTTTTGTGCATGTGTTTAAGAGGGGAGATTTTGTTAAGTGGATCATCAAATAAGAGTACAGGAATTTGTAAGAGAGAGGGACGTAATGGTAGGCTTTGTAAAATTGGGTGAGTAGGTGGACATGAACGGCCACTGAAGCGTCTAGAGACATATTTTCAAAGTACAAGTGATGGTGGCGTTTGGCTTTACGGTCTTGTAACAGTTGGAAACAAGATCTTCTCGGCTCATCAAGATGGCAGAATCAGAGTCTGGAAGGTTTCTAGAAGTTCAGAGAATGTGTTCAAGCAAACCAAAATTCAATGGCTGTTTTGTGCATGTGTTTAAGAGGGGAGATTTTGTTAAGTGGATCATCAAATAAGAGTACAGGAATTTGTAAGAGAGAGGGACGTAATGGTAGGCTTTGTAAAATTGGGTGAGTAGGTAGACATGAACCGCCACTAAAGCGTCTAGAGACATATTTTCGAAGTACAAGTGATGGTGGCGTTTGGCTTTACGGTGGAAGTATGGACAAAAGCTTGACAGTATGGTGGGTTCCTATGACCAGCGAATGAATCCATCATTTTCAGCCAAGGCTATTATCAACAGAATCAGCGAGAAACTCTATTCCTCGTAAATTCCATCAAAAAAAATAAAATTTTATTGGTAAATTCTGTTGCTAATTCCGTTATAACAGGATTAGTGGCAGAATTTAGTAATGGAATGTTTCTGCCGCTAATTTCTGTTTTTAATTCCATCACAAAATTTTTAGTGATGAAATATGTTTATAGCCAACTAAATGTTGGGAGATCTAACTCATTTAGATGAATACTCCTCGGAAATGGATTCCTCCTCACTTGAAAAATGCTATAGAAAATGATTGACCGCAAAGTTTTCAGGATTGTGCTGTCCCAAGACCCAGCAATTATTATTATCCTTTAGTATAAGGTTAGAAGTAAAAATCCTCTCTTTTTTCCCCCCAAAATCCTCCCCTTTTTTTTAGTAAGTTGCACTTTTGTCCCCGAATTGGGCTTTAGAATGATGAGCTTTTTGAACCCATGACGTTTCTTCAAATTCCAACCATAATATCAACAAAAACCAGTCCCAACAAGCTTTGCCCTCTCTTGTGACCAAAAAAAAAAAAAAAAAAACCAGTCCCAACACATCTGCTGACCCTAGTAAACTTCTAAGACTCAACTCACTTTAACTTTTTTATATCAAACTCCAAAAAACGAAATCCAACCATAAATCCAGTTTGCTTCGGAAATAAAACAGAAATCCATTTTATCACACCATTCAGATGCAAACTGGTTTGGACATTACTATGCATGGCTTCCAAATTGCGGATATTATTATTTATTTTACCCACTTTATATTTATTTCAGGGCTTAAGTTCCTCTTTTAAACGATTCAAGCTTACAAATGGCAGCCCAGACACAATCATCATTCAACAAAGAAAACCAGACCCTTCTTACGATGGAGCCACATTCAAAAAATTTAGTCCAAAAGTTTTCAAAGCTGAAAGGATTGTTACCAAAAAAAAGTTTGTTGTTCCTCTAAAATGAACAAAGGGGAGCATGATCAGAGCCGGCAATAGTAAAAAGAATTTGAAGATTGAAGCCTGAAAAAGATGAAAGCCAGTAAGCATTACATAGGGCATGATCAAGCCTCTACCAAACCGCCTCAGTGCTTGTCTTTTATTGTTCCGGGTAAACCACTCCCATGAGGACAAACATCAATCAGATTAGCAGAATTGATAACATTTTTAAACAGTTGTGCCCCTCTAATCTGATGATTCTGACTGAATTCTTTGGAGGATAAATGATTTGATTAAAATCCCCCATAGTTAGTGGCCAAAAGACATCTTGGTTATTTCCTATTCATGAAAAAAAAAAAATGGCACTCATGAAGTGTCAAGAGATTACACTATAATGTCGATTATATTCTCCCAAAATACACTATAATTAGTGAATTTTGGGAGAATATAATCAACATTAACTTCCTCACATGGGATTTAAATTAAAAACATCTAAACATGATTAAGAAGCCACATTGGTCCTCAAAACAAACAACAAACAAAACAAACAACAAGCCTTATCCCACTAGGTGGGGTCGGCTACATGAATCACACGACGCTATCGTGCTCTGTCAACAACCCAATCCTTAGATATGTTGTTGATTAGGAGGTCTCGTTCAATGACCTCATTCAGCGTTCTTCTCGGTCTTCCCCTGCCTCTTTTTATGGGACTCCATCTTGTTTGATCTACCCTCCTCACCGGGGCCTCCAAAGGCCTTCTCTGCACATGTCCAAACCATCTTAAGCGATTTTCAACCATTTTCTCTTGGATAGGTGCCACACCGACTCTTGTCCTGATCTTTTCATTTCGAATCCTATCTTTTCTTGTATGACCACACATCCATCTCAACATCCTCATTTCTGCTACTCCGACTTTGTGCTCTTGTTTTCCTTTTATTGCCCAACATTCACTACCATACATCATAGCTGGTCTTATAGCAGTCCGATAAAATTTTCCTTTAAGTTTCTCAGGTACCTTCTTATCGCAAATAACTCCGGTAGCTTTCCTCCACTTTAACCAGCCAGCTTGTATTCTATGAGAAATGTCTCCATCAATTTCCCCATCCTCCTGTATAATGGATCCTAGGTATTTAAACTTTGATACTTGAGGAATAATTTGCTCTCCCATCCTCACCTCCAAATCCCTATTACCTTGCCTCCCTCCAAAATCACAATGCATATATTCTGTTTTGTTCCTGCTCAAACGGAAACCTTTCGACTCCAAAGTCCTTCTCCATAACTCCAAACTAGTGTTAATCTCTTCTTTTGATTCCGCCATAAGAATTATATCATCCTCGAAGAGTATGGACTTAGGGATTCTTTCTTGAATAGGTTTAGTTAGAACATCCAGAACAATGTTGAACAAGTACGGACTCAGAGAGGATCCCTGATGTAGGCCAATCTTAATAGGAACGTCCTTTGTCTCCCCCCCAGGCGTCCTTACACTGGTAGTTACCGCCTCATACATATCTTGTATGACTTTGATATACGCAACCCGTACACCTTTCTTTTCCAAAGCCTTCCACAATACTTCTCTTGGCACACGATCATAAGCCTTTTCCAGGTCAATAGAAACCATATGTAAATCTCTTCTTTTACTTCTATATCTCTCCATTAACCCCCTTAGTAAATAGATTGCTTCCGATGTGGATCTCCCTGGCATAAATCCAAATTGGTTTTCCGAAATAGAAGTCTCCAACCTCAATCTATATTCCATCACTTTTTCCCACAATTTCATTGTATGACTCATAAGTTTTATCCCCCTGTAGCTTGCACAGTTTTGGATGTCTCCTTTATTCTTGTAAATAGGAACTAAAATGCTTTTCCTCCACACATTGGTCCTCAAAAGATAACGTTAAAATAAATAGGTATGATAGTTGTACTTAACGAACTAAAAATCATTAAATAGAAAATATAAAAACATATTTAAGAAGTTATGTTTGTCCTCAAAACTCAAAAGTGCTACGTTGAGATGGCCAACAAAGAAACAGTTCGTATGATGTCACCAGTCCTCCCTTTGAGGTTTATGTCGTACATATATGTCGGGCGTAGGTGGATGAGTGAATAGCTTGTTGAGGAGTCACAACTTTTTCATTACAAGCACTTGTTCCGGGAAGTCCACGCGTGTAGACTCAAAGTGGTAATGCTAATGTCATACACACATAACACAAGGTGGATACTCAGAATGAATAGCTTTATTACATGCAGACCGAAGAATCAGGAAATTATTGGACTGGTGGTGCAACCAGAACATAATTAATTAGAGTGAGCATGAATTGGATAGAAAAGCATACCTTCCCCCTCCACGAAAAATCAAAATGACGGAATTTAGGGTCCAGCAGTGTCAACCGATCTGTTTCTTTGATCTGAAAGAGAAAGGACCAAATAATTCCAATATGCTTATTCAGTAGAAACAATATATCAATAAGAGCTATGCTTTTGTTTTTTCCTCTCCTTTTCTTCTCATGTTTTGGCCTTAGATGATGTGAACATAAATCTACACATAAGCAACACTAAGGCCACACATAAGCACATCACCTTTTGTCTTTCCTATGACTCTCTTTACCAGGCTATCTTCACCACCCAGCATGCGTACTTCTAAATTCAAGCCTTACCCAAGCCCCTATGGGTACTCCAAAACAAGTATAATGCAGTATTTCTGCTCTAAGCAACTTTTGAGTACAATGATAACAAGTGTCTCTACTAACTTAAAACCACACAAACATCCGAATGAGCTTAAGCTTCAGTTATCCCACTGGTTTATCACCCTAAAGTCCTTAATGTTCATAAGCCTAAAGTACATAAGGAGGAAAAAGAAAACAATATAAAGCTGCAGCAACTAATTCTTACCACATCCTTACGCACACCATAAACTGTAAGAACAAAGCAAGTCTGATTTGAATCACGAAGCAAGTAGTATCTGCAGAACAAAACTATAACATAAGATGCCAAATTGACTCCCAAATTAGTTTCTAAGTATTTTTTTCATAACTACGCAGGTAGGCATTCATTTATGAGCCCTATTTTATTTATAGTCATTACATCACAATATTATTAAAGCTAGTGGTCAAGTATGGGGAGAAAATTATTGCTAATGAGAATAAGCATTGAACTTAAAGGTAAAACCATCAGTGGGACTTCAAGTTACTGTTTCTCATTGATTCAAAATGGAGTATAGAGGAGGCATATATTCAGAGAAAAGGAGCAAAAAGTTCAAGATTCTAATCCTATGGAATCTTCCTCCGGTCCAAAATATAAGCTAAGGTTAGCTCATTTACATTTATCAAGAAATAAAATAAAAGCAGTTTAAAACAATACATGTGTAAGGCATATATATATTTTTCAAATATGCCCTTATATATTGAAGCTTCTCTCCTCTATTCACTTTGTTTAAAACACCTTTCTCTCTTTCCATGCCCGTAAACCAGCCACTTTCTGCAATTGATGCTATCAATAACCAAAAAAAAAAAATTAAAAGCATATGTTAGGGGTAAAATGGGAAAATACTCATTAAATGCTTGGACAAATTTGAAATGTTTGTCTTATAAAAAATAAAAAAAAACCAAGCCCCTCAACCAATGTTAGCTTATATTTTGAACCAGAGGGAGTAGTAATATTTACAACTATATAAACATTAAATACCGGATTGTCACAAATCTTGCCATCTTGCCACACTATCGCACAAAAGTTAGATTGCTATGTGCACTACCCATAGAGTAAACAGCCTTCATATCAGCTTGAGTTCATTGTAAAACAAATAGACACAGTTCATTGTAAACTAAATAATATCAGGGCTCTGGTCGGATGGGTTCAAGATCTTAAATTCGCCTTGATTGGGTTTAATCACATTATGTGTAAGTTTGGGTTCAATGAGTTAGGAAAAATGAGTTTACTGAGTTCAAATTACAAGATCAAAAATACAAATTGTGGGAGAGTTGGGATCTGCTGTTCAAAGTTTTAAATTTAAGTTCACTGGATTTAAGTTAACATACTAAATAAGAACTGGACAACAATACAATTGAGATTACGTTTAGTAGGTTCAAAATTAAATAAGACAGACAGACGGTCCTAGCAACCACCCCCCGGGGTTAATTATCGAATTCCACAACGTCTCCATGTAATTTTTCTAAGAGAGCCTCTGGGTGGAGCTGTACCTCCTCAAATATTGAGGCCCTTTGGGCATAGGAGGCAGCAAATGCCCCTGCATATAAAGTAATGTATGGACAAAATTTAGGTCAAGTTTCTTATTACCATTATGTCAAGTTCTCTAATCACACTTTGTCATGTGTCCTATTTCTTTCATCTGGATTAAATGAAAAAATAGGAAACATGACAAATTGTGTTCCAAAAACTTGACATAATGATTATTAGAAACTTTTTCTTTTTGGCCACTGGTTGGAAGGAACTTATCCTAAGCTTTGTTCATAATGTGAATATGATGTATTTTGTTAACTGTTTACTTCTTATCTTGAATCACTCACTCCCTCCATGTCTTATTAGGATCTCTACTCACAGCCCTTGGTACAAGACTTTCTACAACATTTAATTGATTATGAGATGAAATCATTTTCTTTCAAAATGTTATTCTTAACATTTCATGAAAATATTATGATATTAAGTGACTACGCATGATATATTTTTTAGCTGATGATCTTGCCCATGGATCTATCATGGATCTCTCATGATCTTGCAGCTGATGTTCTTGATATGCTGTCTGATCGAAGATTGATTTCTTTGTCTCTTATTCCTCGTTCAGGGAACACTGCTGCCGACTACTTGGCTGCCATGGCTTCAAGGGAGTTGGGACCTAAAGGTCTGATTCTTGAATCTCCACCTCCTCTAGCTTCCATCATTCTTCGTGACGCGCAAGATGAGAACACTTCTCTTATGGACCAGGGTGCTTCTGAAGCAGACAGGGAAGGCATAGGCTAAATTCTCCTGTTCGTTAGTTTTATCTTTTAGCTGCTTTCTTTTCTGCTGAACGTTGTTTTCCTTTGTTTTTGCTGGTTTAATGAAAGTTATTTCCCTGGTCAAAAAAACGCATGATATATTTTTTAGCTGTATCCTTCTTTTAAGTGTTACATGAATTATCATAAAATTATATCCTATTATAAGTATTTAGATAGTGAAACTACAGATATGTGTAATTCGTTATATATTTTTTCAATTTAAATACGACATGTTTTCTAAATTTAAGTGATAGAATATTAAAGGCGACTTATTGACATAATTCAATAATTCGAATGAGAATATTTTCTCTGAAATACATATTATTTTCAAATATAAATAATTAAAATGTATATATATAAATTGTACCCTCTACCCATGGGTCCAGCATTCACTACTAGAAACAAGTAACTAGAAATGGAAAACACAGGCGAATAAATTCTTCTATACAGGAAAAGGTGTATAGTAACAATTATTAGCAAGGAAATAAAAAGAAACTACAATTAAAATGCTGCCCCACACTTATCTTTTATCTTTCTAAAAGAGATGAATGCTTAATTTCATTTTTCAGATAATATTCATCATGAGTTTGCCATTCCACTTGCTATATATGGTTGCCTTACATTGACAAAACAATTTTGAATGTTGAAACCCCTAAATTCTGACCATGATCCAACCCCCCAAGGGAAAAAAAAGAAAAGAAAAAAAAAACATAATAGCAATAGCAACTACTCTTCTACCTCCAAAAGACTTTATACACACAAACACACAATATGCTTAAATAGGAACAGATTCTGTGCAAGAAAACATAAAAATAATAAAAATAGATACTCTTAAAAGAATCAGCATATAATTCATAGACTTCTGATATACCATGCAATAAAATAATAACATCACCAGCAAAGAAAGTGCGTTGGACATAATTCAAACATGAAAATAATTCTCAGGATATCAAAACTTACAGGGGAACATCAACGTCATTCATAACAAAGCACAATACCCTCCCGTCCACAGTTACTGCTCTGTTCAAACCCTTCAATAAAAGGTCTATGGTAGCTCTTTTGTATGATGAATTCACTTTCATGAGGAAGAATGAGAATACAGTGAGTTTATTAATCAAATATTATTCAAAACATGAAAAAAAACAGTGGTGAGGAGAGGCAGCAAAATTCAAGGACGCTATGAACTAAAATATATAGTTCAAAAGGTAGCTTACATTTAACAACAGCCAAAGATGAGGCCAATCTTGCCTTTCGCTTAGATCTTAGATGCCCCCACTGCATATAAATCTTTCATGAAGCACAAGAACTCTAATATCAGATAAATTACAAAAATAATTTATTGGCTGTCATCATTCTCTTTCATACTTCTTGTTTTGTGAAGGGGAGAGAGGGAATGGGGAAAAACTAGAATAAATGATTAGTGCAATTACCAGCTTCTATCATTATATGAATCCTCCATATTAGGAAATCAAATTACCAAAGCAAATCAAATAAAAATAGCAATCAAGAAGCCAGTGGCTATATATTGACACACAGTACTTCATAGCCCACAATCAATGCGAAAATTTTTTTTTTACCCTCATCAGATTATCCAGCTCGTCAAGTAGATTGACTATATTCTGAACGTCGGCAGCAGCATTCAGACTTGGGGTTCTTTTAAACAACAGCCTCAAATGCACTGATGGCCCCCTCATAATCCTCTAGATATCTGAATAACTGTAACAAAATTATGTATGACAACAATTCACAAGCAGAAGTCATAACTAGATACTATTTGTGTGAAACAAAAGATGCGCAAAGCAGGCAGTATGAATGATTTTGAGTATTTGACAAAGTTATTTTTGTGTCTTTCATTACTTAAGGAGTTGGGGATTGTTAAGAGGCACGACCAAAACGGAAGAGGCACATACTTATATGCATATTCACGGGTTCCATTCTGTGTGCAAGTAAAGAAAAAACACAGATAAACTGATAACGAGAACCCAAAAGTGTCTCCATAAATGACGGTGAAAACAAACTTTTTCCGAGGAATTAAATTAAGAAAAGAAGCAGTAAAATCTAGACATGTAATGCAAGGAAAAAAGAGAATAATTACGCCCACAAAAATGAGAGAACAGAGTACAGAAAAATCAGAAATCAGTCTCTGTGGTGATAGTTAAGTGCCCCTTCACCAATTAAAAATCATTCCATTACACAAGGCTTGATAATAATGAGCCACGTGTATAATGGAAAATAAATGTCACATGCAAAACAAAATCTCAAATAATCAGAAATAAAAATTGATACACAAATAACTGAATGACTACATTCCTAATTTTAAGTTGAAAAGACACATTTTCATGGTTAAACATTTTTCCTATGCTCTTTTCCTCACCAAAGATGTCAAATCAAACACAAGGCTTGTGAGAAATTTTTATTTTTGTGTGTTTAGGTTCCATTAAAATCAACTGATAGTGAAAGTAACTAGAACCTAAGATAATGGACACAAGACCACGCAGATAATGATAGCATAATGTTAGGCTTTGCAGCAACTAATCATCATGATCGTGAATTCCACATCAGAGAGCAAATAAAGGTTTCGGAAGGATTGAAAATATAGGCATAGTGAATTGTTGAAATGTGACACAATTCAATAAAGAATCAAAGATACAAAAGCACAAACAGAGGAGGAGAAGTGCACTTACTTTGGCATTATTAAAAGATAAATGGGGGTTGGACTTCATTCTTTCATCTTTATCCTGGTATATATAAAAAAGACATTACGTCTTCTGTGTTATTAAAACAAAAACCTACAATTCACTAGTGGTAGTACACAGTATAATAATCTCTGAGGATTTTCTTAGGCAAAGTCAGCATGTTCTTTTATCCTGCCAACAGAAAAACATATATAGCACAATGTTTGACTACAAGCCAGCCACTCCCTAGTATATTCCTAAATAAAGAAATCATAGTCAAAAAATAGATAAAACTGATGGAACCCAAGCCAAGCCAAGCCAAGCCAATCCAATATGGACTGAACACAAATGTCTGATATTGATTGTGACTCAATAAAATAGAAGACTCACATTACATCAACTGATGCAACATATTGACAAATTAAAACACGCAACATTGAAAATATATTAAAAAAACTATAGGAAAAGAAAAGACACTCACTAAGCTTTCGAGAGGTTAGGATTCTCTCCTCACACAAAGACAAATTCTTCATTGATCCCCCTCTCTATGAAAAACCCCTTAAAACACCTCCCCACCCCGTGCACAGACTCTCTTCTCTAATTTATCCTACTCACACATGGCCAACCATCTTGTACTATCTTATTGTCTTTATTTCCTCATGATAAGCCCTTGCCATCCTAGGCCCAAAAGCTACGGGCCATCCTAAAGAATAAATAAAGATACCATGGTATAAAAGTAAATCCTAACAATATCAGAAAAAATTGAAAAATTAATACCAGAAAAACCATAATGTCTTGGACCTAGTGGCGACCCATCCCAATACTATTATAAAGAGTATTCTAAAAGTCACATGCTCATCAACTTCTTATAATGGAAGTAACAACAAAAAAAAAGGAGATAACTTTATTAAATACACAAACTACCATGGTTAAGTTTTCAGCATGCTCACAACATTTAGATATGCTTTTAGAGAATCTAACAGTTTGCTATCATCCCGAGCTCCAGAGACCAAAAAACTCGTAAAACATGCATTTCCTAAATTATCTGCCAGGAAGATCAGTATGATGTCAAAACATATAAATGTTGCCATTTATTTTAGGAACAGCTAAGTATTATAAAGTGAACAAGGAGAAAGGAAATTGGGCCACTTATGTGCAATATTCATTCACATCATAAAAACTGAATTTGATCTCCACAGGGCATGTTAGGAGTGGATATTAATTGGGTGTCTCGTGTTAAATATCTTGGTTGCAACAAGTTGGGCATGATTAAAATTTATACCCCAACTTCAGGGGATATGTGAGAATACAAGTGTAAATAGCCTTTCATTTATTATATATTAGGTGTTAGTTGCACTAAGCATAACTTATAACTTACTAAGGCTCGCTCCCTTTGTATAATACATTCCTTCTCAGTGAAATAAACAATGCGTTTTGAACTATTCTTGTCTACAATTCCAACTCAATTTCCCCCACCCACAGAGAGAAGACAGAGGAGGGAAATCCAGCACAAGAGACAGATGACAGCAAAGCCTCCCCATCCCTTGGCTCTCCTCTCCCCTCACTCCCCTCCCTCTACATTGTTCTGCATCAACATGATGTTTTATTTCAATCACTGCAAGGGAAAGAAATAAAAGTATTTTGTTATCTTCGTGAGTATGTTCTGTTCTATCATTGACATCTCTATAAACAGCCAAATTTCCCACATCATAAAAGATAATATATGACTCCTTGCATTCCCTGAGAGGAGATAACTTATATAATGGAGCTCAAATAAAGACAAGGTGATATGAACTTCAAATGTTCAAGGTGATTTTTTGATGAATGAGTACACTTTTTGCTTGATACCAAATCAGACTTTGTTCTTTGAATATATGTTAGTAGTAAAAGAAATCTTACACCAAGAATACCCATCCTTGACATCCAAAGCAATAGCTTCCTTGGCATGTCGAATGCTTTCCTCAAGAAGTTCTGCCTCATTCTTAGCACCTGAGAAGGGACAGATACGTAGAAATCCAAATAGTACTTGCATTATAAAACGAACCAAAGTCACGTCCACAAACACCCCATATGCAATCTAACAACATTACAACTTACAATTACCAAGGAATTTGAACAACTTAAAAGATATTGAATGATAAAATTACAATTCAATCCCTTACCTTTTGACATTTTTCTAGTAAGCATTGATAATTGACAAAGAATCTTCTTATCAGGACCCTGAAAGAACAACCAATGCCTATCATTATGCCAATCAACGCACAAAATCTGAACCAGAGGAATGTAAAACTGAAACTTGGAAAGGAAATTTATGGCTTTTAACACACACACACACACATGTTGTTATTTTAAAATCATAAACATATTCAGTCATCCCAATAAATTTCTCCTCTGTAACAAAATTCTCTACAGGTAATATCCAAAAATCAAGAAGAAAACTACTACATCAAGATACCATCTCAATCAATCTAGAAAAAACAAAATAGCTGGAGCACTTATTAAGCGGCATAGCAGCTATGGTAAAAGATATTTAAGCATTTGTATTAGGGAAGGCTAAAAAAGTATTTGTTATATTATTAGAGTATAAAATTGGGTGCTCACTGAACATCAAAGAGAAGCCTTATTAAGCGGCATAGCACTTATTAATCCATGTGCTCACTGAACATCAAAGAGAAGCCTTATGAACAATCATAGACCATATTAGATTTAACCACAAAGGCTTGTTCAAGAAAATCCAAGCATTCCCCTTCAACTAGATGGCCCTCATCGAACCAAAGATGTCATAACTCTATAGAATTTTGCCATCCTCACTTAAAACATTGATTTTGCTTTCCACTCAAGCTACAATGAAGAATCTCAAATATATATATTCAGAAAAAATTTATCTCCCTCGTTTATTTGTTTATCTATGTTCACCTTTCCAGGTCATTTTGTTCTCCCATGGTGACAATTAATCAATATTAAAAGCTTCAAACCTATCAAGCTCATAATAGAATCCCACCATATGAACAAGATCAGATAGGGTAAAGTCATGGTTGTCATTCAATAAGTTTCCATCCATCAACAAGAGGAAAAAGTAAAACAAAAATAACATGCAATTCGGCTCTACAACATATCGTGCCCGTTTGGATGAGCGATTGGAAAAGCTACTTATTGAAAAAGCAGCTTATGAATAAGTGAAGTGGGATAAAAGCTAAATTGGATAAGCTGAATTGTGTTTGGATTGGAGTTCAGAAAAGCCCGTTTGCAAAAGTGATATTGGTAAAAAGTTGTTTGGATTATGGTTGAGTAAAAGTAAGTTTGGTTGTAAAATGACCAAAATGGACATGAGTTTTAATAAATAATAAAAAATGGAAAAAAATAATTTGATATAATACAATGGAATTAAAATAATTTAATATGAATAAGTGAATTAAATATTAAAATTTTAGAGAAATGAAAAAAATTATTTTAAATATAAAGTGAAAGAAGAAAAAAATTGAATTGAGATGATATAATAAAGAAGTAAAATTTAATGAGTGAATTAGAATTAAGAACTTTAGAGAAATCATAAAAAATATGTAAGAAATGAAGTGCAACATGATAAAAAAAAAATGTATTAACATAATACAATAAATTTAAATTAATTTAATACGAAGAAGTGAAATTGATTGAGTGAATTAAATTTGAAAGCTTCAGAGAAATGAAAAAAAAGATTGTTATATTACAAAGTTTTGAAAACTAAACATAATTTAAATGGATAACAAAGTTTTGAACTCCAATTGACAAAGTAAAACAAAATAATATTACATAATTAATTAATTGATAAACTATGAATGATTTGTACGTCTAATTTGGATTAGGGTCTTGATTAGTGATTAAGTAGATCTTTCTCTAAAGATATTCTTTCCAAGATTCCAACTCCCAATATTTGAAGGACAAGTTTCTTTATTGGGAAAATTACACTCAAGTCCCACACAACACAATTAATATCAAAAAGGTCCCTCGAAATCGCGAAATGATTCTGAAGTCCCCAGGGACCTGTGTGTAATTAATTCTAATTGTGAAATTACCTACTTACCCCTGTTAATTTGAACCTATTTACAACCTCAACAGTGGCTGTTAACAACCCGAGAAGAGGTGGTTAACAACCTCAACAACGCCCCTGGTATTCCACACAGTAAGTTGTCATGAGCACTGCCGATGTTGTCAATCACGTCTTCTCGGGTTGTTAACAGCACTGTTGAGATTGTAAATAAAATTAGAACCTATTTACAACATCAACAGTGGCTGTTAACAACCCGAGAAGAGGTGGTTAACAACCTCAACAACGCCCCTGGCATTCCACAGAGTGAGTTGTCATAAGCACTGCCGAGGTTGTCAATCACGTCTTCTCGGGTTGTTAACAGCCACTGTTGAGATTGTAAACGAATTGTTGCAATAAAATTAACAGGGGTAAGTAGGTAATTTCACAATTAGAATTAATTACACACAGGTCCCTGGGGACTTCAGAATCATTTCGTGATTTCGTGGGACCTTTTTGATATTAATTGTACTCTGTGGGACCTGAGTGTAATTTTCCCTTCTTTATTCCATTCTCAAATGTGTCCTCACCAACCTCTCTACCTTGAATGCTAACGTTGAACATACAAAAACATATCCTTGCATTGTACTTACCATTGCACCGTCTAATTTTTATCCCCGGGCAGAAGCTGGTTTGACTAAAACTGTTTAAATTCAAGTTTTAATTATTTAATATATGTAGTAAATAGAAACAAAATAATTTTTGGACTGTAACCTTAAAACGATTGCCATAAAAAATCTATATAAAAAAAAGATAAGTTACAAATTTAAAAAATTAATTAATCACAACAGCAATTACAAAACTTTTTTCCCCGGCAGACTTGGGAATTTTCATAAAAAGTTTAACGAATCCATTACCCCGTAATAAATCATTAATTACAATATTTACTGATTAAAAGCAAAACAGAGCACAAGACAAAATAACAGAGTTAAACCGCATGCATGGTCCCCTGTAGGGCCGCCTCTTGTGATTCCTCGTCGCTGTCACCATTCACGGGGCTGCTCTCACCGTGAGCTAACTCAGACAACGATTCCACCGGCACTGCCCCGAGTTCCTCGCCCAACAAAAGCACATCGACCTCCCTCATGGTTGGCCTTCTCTGCGGATCAGGGTGACAACAAGCTAAACCAAGCTTCAAAATCATCTCCATGTCTCTCTCATCATACTCACCCTTAATCCTTGCATCCGCCGCGTCGACTACACTCCCGTTCGCGTACAAGTCCCTCACCCAGTCAATCAACACTACCTCCTCCAAGCTTGCTCGCGTGAAGGACCAGGCTCTCGGTCACTCGAAGCCATACCCAACACGATGACCTCAGGAAGGAGACGCGACGGAGCTCACGACAACTCTCGGTGGTTCTGGCAATGACGCGACAGAGGAGGCAGGATGAGGGCTCGCGGGTTGCGGAGAATGGAGAGCAGACGCGAAAGAAAAAAAGAAAGAAGACTTCAGGAAGAAAAAAAGAAATGAGAGACTTCGAAGACTTCAGGAAGAAATGAGGGACTGGCCGACAGATATCTCAACAATAAAAAAAATAAGCCATTACACTGATCCAATAAGCCACAAAAGATAGCTTGGGCCAGAACGTGCATTCATCAACTTAAATTCCATAAGCTACTTTTTTTTTTAAGCCCAACCAAACAGGATCATTAGACCAATCGGGCTTACACTGCTTTTAAGCTCCTTTTAAGCTGTCTAAAAGCCTTACCAAACGGACCCATCATCTTCAATTTCGACCAAGTACCATGGATTTTTTTTTTTTTTTTTTGGTGAGAAGTACTAGGAATTTAATTTCAGCATTAACCTTGCTTAATGCAACACAGAGACAGTCTTTTGCCACAGGTAGATCCCCTCTCTCATAAAAGCAGTTACTCAAACATAACCAAGCGTTAGCAACTGGTGGGCTTAACTTGACCTGCTGCAGAGAAATAGAAGAGTCGGTCATGACCGTGTGTGCGCTTAGACGCAAAAACTAACAACTTCATTGTACTTACTGAATGAAATAGGTGATCCTCTGCTTCTTTGCTATAGCGAGGGCACATATCCGATATCTTCCCTCTCAGATAGTTAAATGTTGCTTGTTCCAAGGGTAACTTTCTTTCCTCTAGCAAAAGGGATCATTTATGGTTTTTTGAATTACAAAAAATCAATGAAATGAATTTTGGATATTTCGACTAAACCAAAATCAAAATTTGGATTATTCAATAAATAAAGCTAATACATTTTAGTCAGCAAAAGAAACAAGACAGTAGAATGATAGCAAAAAGAAAAGTATTCCTCTAGAACTCACTAGATCAGAGAATATATCAACAAAACCAAAACTTTCCTTCCCTCACCCTACGCCACACGCTCGGTCCACTATATTAACCGCTAACAGCCTCCCTCACCCCACAAATATCACATCATAGCGTCTCACACCCATTTTTAATTATGTTCAATTTTCTCAATCCCAATACCCCGCTGCCTCAGTTTTCCGGAGTAGTAGAAGAGAGATCCCGCACGATCCCATTTTAGACGGATACACAGAGTTTATCAGGAGAATAGAATACTCTGTCGTACAAGAATATCGAAAAGAAAATTTACCTGAAGGAATATAATCGAGGAGTTTCAGGGCAACATCAAATTGTTCTTGCAATTTGGAGATTTTATCAGCTTCATTCTCCACATAATTTGCTCGGGTGAGGTAAAGATCTTCAGCAACTTGACAGGCGTTCGCTAAAGAGTCAGTTGTGCTGCTCATCTCAGCGAAACTAAAAAGACTCTTCATTTGAAATTGAAACTTCGCAAGCAAGCCGCTGAAACTTGAGAGCCAAGCAGCGCTATGCGCCTATACGCAAGTACACATATATAGAGTAATTAGACACCGCTGGCCGTGGGCTCAGTTGCAGGGATAGATGGATCACTCACAATTTAATTACTCAGATTTCAAGTTTTTTGAAATATATTAAAAAATACTAAACGTCATAGTAATTAATGCGTTATAATTATAAAAACAAATACTCTAAGCATTTTCTTTAATTCTCTCCCTCTCTCACTCTCCTACTTGATCATCGTTGGAGAACATCAATGAAGTTAATTTGAAAAAAAGAAATTGATAAAAATGTGAAATAGATGTTACGTATATAATTAATATTAACTCTCATATTAGATCTTGTATTAAATACTGAAGGAGTAATAGTGATGTTTGGCTTAGGGTTTATAGATCTTGAAACATCAACGACAGTGTGATGATAACCACGACCACAAATGTAACCAATTGGCACTTAGTATAATCCTAAAAATGTTACTCCTCTAGTCTTTAATATCGGACTCAATTTTTAAATTGGTTTTGATCCTAAATATAAGACTCATTTCTCATATCTAATTAATTTTCTCTAAATTATCCCTATAGATACTCTCTCAACCATAATCAAGTGGAAGAGGAAGAGAGGTATTAAGAAAGATGATTATAGTGTTCTAGGAAAAATGTGTTACTTTTCTTATAATTAACTAACTTACCTAACTTTTTTAATATAATTAAATTAGGTTAAATAGATCTTATATTAAAGATCAAAGAATAACATATAACGTTATGAATTACTATGAGATGACTATCCTTTGAATATTATGCCACCATTATTTGTTGAACGTATAAATAATAAAAACACATATATGTTTATTGGGATAGTCATAAATCTAACTTGAAAATTGTAGAGTTTTTTTCTCTGTGAGTGAAAAAAGTTAAAGTCTTTGCGCCCCCCTGTAGAAACTTCCATTGATGTCTTCCCATAAAATATCATTTATTACCATTTCATCTATTTAAAATATCTTAATAATATATTTCTTGCATAATAATCCTTAAATAAATTATGCAAAACATACAAAAAATCGTAAAATAAATTTTATTACGGTATGATCATATTGACATTCCCTTCCAATTTTCTTTTCGATATCAAATTACACACCCCACTATAATTCAAGCCAAATTTTCCATCCCTTTTCTAGCAAGGCTCATCTATACTTAAGCTTTGAAACCTCTTAAAACCGTCACTATAAAAATTCATTAGGACAAACCTATTTAGACCACAATTATATTGCTTAATAACAAATCTGTCTCCAGAAATTTCCCAATGAAAACTCTTTACCTTACATAATATCCCTACTTATCGAATGGCCAAAAAAAAGCTTCCACTTATCCCCTTAGATTTAAAATATAGGCAAGTATCATAAGCCTATAAATACGGGGATTTGTGCTTGTTAAATTATTGAGTAAATAGAGAAAAAAAGGTCCAAAAATAGAACAATCATAATTTTTAAGTATTAGTTTTAAATGGCTGTGTGATTGACTACTAAAAATCAATCTTTTGCGTGAACTATGATAGACAACTATATATTGCTCACATTGAAACCACTAAGAGCTTATTTGGCATGAGAGGAGAAGAGAGGGAGAGGGAGGCCGGAGGGATTTGACTCTCCTCCCCTTGTTTGGGTTACTAAAATTTTTAGGAGGAGAGAAAAATTTTTGAGATTTTCCATCCTCTTCTCTCATAACCCTCCCCTCGTGAATTGGAAGAATTTGGAGGGAAATAATAATATTTAAGCTTGTTCTTACTAATATTCCTATAATTAGTTTATCCTTTTGATCTCAAATCACGCGGGAAAGGAATGGTAACTGTGGCACTCTTATTAGATTATAAAAAATCTCTCCCCTCTCCTCTCCCCTCATCAAAAGGATAATATTAAAATCCCTCTCGTCTTTTCTCTTTCCTTCCTCTCAATAAATAAGAGAATACTTCGAAAAAAATGACATCTTACACATTTGTTCATTTTAACTAATTTCAACAAACATTTTGATTTATGTGATTTGATTTGTTGTTAATTACTTATATGGAGGACCGGACGGAGTGATCACTGCAATGTTCAGTGTTCGCATAATTATTCACTTATCTCATACCATCACTAGCAATGTTCACTGTTCGCATAACTATTCACTTATCTAATATTATGATAGGATAGCATACATTCAAGTTCCTTATCCACGGACACTCAAATTGAGAGCATATAAGATAATGATGAGTTATTTTTAACAGAAGAACTAAGAAACTAGTCATCATAATTTTGAATTATTTAAATGTACTTATTTATAACATTATTTTTATTTAATTATTACATCATCAGTCTGAGCAATTCTCCTGTTTGAATTATAATTCATTGGTTTTTCCGGTTCAACTTTCTGCCCGATTTTTAAAACATTGATCGAAACAGATGTTTCGCCAATTTTAATTTGATTTAATTCAAAATTTACCCAATTTCAATCTTCACTAATTCAGACAAAAGACATGAACACTACCGGGCACATTGAGCAACATCCTAGCCACTTACAACCGGACATAATAATCTCAGGAGTCAAGTGCTATGCTATGTGAATATTTATAATCCATAAGAACGCACACGAAAAAAAAAAAATCTTAAGGACACATAGCTCAAAACTAAATATCCATTAGACAATAGAGTAAAATATGTTAATCATCCTTTTACTTTACTTAAATTACAGAAACTTCCCCTCTAATTTGAAAATGTAAACCTACATTGAACTTAAAAAGTGTGCTACACAAACCTTCTTTATATGATTCAGAATTCATTTCCATCCATCCAAGTTAACCGTTAAGTTTGACTCTTAAATTTTATTTTGACCAAAATACCTTTCTTAATATGAGAATTATTTAAACATCTTTAAAAATAATTTTTATAAAAATTATTCAAATACATATATTTTCAAACTTTTAATATTTTATAATTTTATTAATTTAGATTATATCATAAAATTTTATATTTTTAATTTTTAATCACATTTATTGAAACTTATTTCTTTGTTTTTATAACATATTGAAACTTATTTTTTAGATTCCTTTCAAATAGCTAAAAATATTTTAAACCCCATATTTTTTATCATATGGTAAAAATGATATAAGTTTGGGACATTATATGAATCAATTAAATTAAATGACATAATTTTGGGAGATTATATGAATCAATTAAATTTATGTTTATGAAACTTCACACTATTAATTAAATTTTCATTATGGATTTAATTACCCATGTTGTTTGAATTGCAAATTCGGGTTATTGGGATAATGACAAAAAAAGAAGCTGGAATTTTGTTAATGCCAAATAAAGAATGTCAACAAAAATTTGTTGTCATTTGCAAATTCAAACTCATCAATATCGAATAAAGTTGTGTTACCAAATCTGATTTGGGATTTGTAATTTCCAACTTCTTTTTTTGTCATTCTCCCCGGGTTCTTTTATCTCTTGATTGTTTAATTGAGTTGGTAAAATTATCTAATTGTTTGATTGGATAATTCTAAGCATAATTTTCAGAATTAATTTGAATTATTTGTCATTGATTTTAATGAGTTTAATTAACTAATCTTATACCGTTATGAGTTCTATAATGGTTTAAGAGTTTTTGAAATTGAGAGTTTCCTTTGTTTCAAGTAGGTAGTCAAACTTATTAATTTTACTATCACCTTCTTTTGGTCTAATTAATTGATTTAGGTTATGAAAGTTAACTCTATGTGAATCTTAAGTTGTTCTAGCTTCTACCGTACTTGAAAAGAAACCTCTCACCTTTACTTGTTAATTTTCTTTACTCTCTAGTTAATTTTCTTTTCTTATCATTTTAATTTTTCTTTCTAAAAAACCTCTTCAAAAATTACATTTGTGTTCATTTAGTTTAATTTAATTTTGTATAGATTTTAGGACATTTGCATCTTGCATTTAGAACTAGAATTTTGCATTTTAGTTTAGGTCTATTTTATTGCATTTTTCATCACCTAAACTTTTATATAGAGAAACTCATAACTTGCTCCTTGGAACTAATTACCTAAGTTGATCCTAAACTATAAATTAATTAGAAACCTAATTTAATTGAGTGCTTTAACTACAGAAGCATCATCAGATACTCTTCAAGGTCAATCATCATTTTGCTTTAAGAAGATATTGATTTCTGTTTTTATTGCTTCTTGCCTATCATGTGTAGGTGAATATCATAAGGAGGAGAAAGTGGCACAAGCTTACGAGTGCGTCTTTTTACTTTCTCATAATTAACTAGAAATCTATGAAACTTTTGAATGTGGTTTAGGCGTCTATTAATGATGTTGGTCAAGATAAGCGAAAGGTATATGTTGACAAGAAAGAATATGCAGCTGCTATGGCAAATTGTCGTGACCGTCTTTGAAGGGACCAAGTATATACATTTCATGTTGGATTTTGGGTTTGGATCCGCCCTTAATGGGCCGGATTATTTGACCGGGTATAAAGAGAATATACCAGTCAAATATCCAGGCGATATTATGATATGTTTGACTTAGTCAAACACCCTGAATCATATCCAATCGGTTATGATATAAATCTGATTAGTTTATATTAAATTAATTAATTTATATTGTGTAGATTAAATATATATTAAATATATATATTTAGAATTAATTTTGATTGATTCTGGATTTGAATTCAAATATCATGATATTATAAGGATATATTTATATATCCCATCTCAAATTTTATCTGATGGGCTCAATGGATATTTTTGGCTACCCAAAATACCCCTGACAAAAGTTATAAATAAAGGCTTCCCCCTATCAATTCAAATCACTCCAGTAGTTGAACTTTCCTACTATCTCTCTCTCTCTCTCTCTTATTTCTTTCTTGCAAAGAGGTGCTCTGCTGTGCACCTAAAACCTTAGACTTTTATAGTCTAGCTTAAGCGTGGGCTAAGAAGATCCGACCGACCCGACCCTAGATCCGATCCCGTATGTTTTTGATCCATTGTCTTATTATTCTAACATTGGCATCAGAGCCACGATGATCTTGAGGCTTTCAATATATATATTCGTTTTTTTTCCGCTGCTACTAATATGCCCGTATATCATTTGAATTTGATATGCTTGTGTTTTAAACTTGAATACACACTCTGCCTATATATTTGAAGCTCGAAAACATTACCTGTAATGCCGTGAGGTTCAAAAACGTGATCGAAATCCATTTTTTGAAAAGCTCTAACATCGACCGTACAAAACCGTTTTTGGGTCTTTAAAAATGATATTTTTTTTTAAAAGAAAATGAACCCATAGAGTTGTAGAGCATGAAAATATGAGTTCATAGACACTTAAAATGCATAAAAAGAGCTCGGAGGTGGAAGATATAGAGGTTTGAAATTGGTGGGTCGCAACGGACCCGCTGGAGCTCCAGCCGGATTTTGGGCAACCTGGCTGGAGGTCAGGGACGACCTGACCAGCCCAAAACGGCCGTTTTGGGCTGCCCAGGACACAGCGTTTCACTTTAAGTGAAAGGCTGCATTTTCGGGTCTGGTTGACCCGGTTCCTCGCTGGAAGTCAGGTTAGTAGACTGACCCGACCCAAAAAAGAATAATTAAAAAAAACAATTTTTTTGAGATGCTTATTGGGGCGTGTGAGGGAGCGTGCGGGCTTATTTTAGGGCCCTATTTGACCTGAAATATTTCTAAAATCATAAGCTCCAAATAAATGTTTTGAATATTTATTTTTATATTTTCTTAACTTCTTTTTTTTGGGTTTAAGAAATGGCAAACTCAAATTCTAACCACTCTTTTGAAATATATCCAAGTTATTCTCCCATTTCTGATGCTTCAATGTCTTCAAATAATTATGCTGAAAAAAGTACAAATAAAAGAAAAACGCCTCAATCATGAGTGAACTCTAATGTACCTGAGGGGAGCACTGGTAAAAGGAAATGTGTTCCTGACCAACAAGAGGAAGAAGTCTGCAGACCCAAGGACATAAACTTAATAGAACAAATAGCAAAAAAGCATGCTGATGAATACAAGCATAAAAAAATGTCTATTTTCAAAATTGAGTTATTATGCTAAACAAATTATCAATGAGCAAGACGCACTCTTTTTCTCAAACATTGCAATCCAATACAGAGAGGAACTGGCAAGGAGGGGACACATATTTAGTGAAGGATTTTTTAAGCAAAGTCTTTGTAGATGCTGGAAGGATGTTAAAAAAAGTTTGAGAGAACCCATGATAAAATATATCATAAACGAATGAGTTTTTGTTCGTGTTTATTTTTTTTCCTTTTTCATTTTATGTTTACTCTTTGAGACTTTATTTTTGAATTATCCAAATCTTTGTAAACATTTATGCTTCGTTAATAAAGTTTTTTTTATTATAAATGCTTTACTTGAGTGGAAGTTTCATAAGGAAAACTCAAATTGGAGATATGTTCAAGGAAAGTCAAAGATAAGAAAGGTAAGAGGCTAACCAAGAGTAATGAGATGGGAGCCAACCTAGTTGTCTCCTAATCATGAAAATGGCAAGACTCTTACCCGGACGATCTATGACCTACTTGAATAACGTGTATGTTGCATACCATACTAAAATGCATTGTTGTCTATATGATAGCACAATGTCTCAAAGAGGAATCAAGTCCATTATAGCTGACCTCGTAGGAGGTGACAAGCTGAATGAAGACAATTACAGCATGTGGCATCGTAAGATATCATATTTCCTCAAAGAACAAGAGTCATTGATGTGTTGACAACTTTTCTTCCAGAGCCTGAGGCGAATGCATCGTGAAGGGACCAGGACGGCTACACGGCCTGGAAAAGAAGGGATACTATCGCCAGAATTACTATGCTAAGTGCCATGACTGATGATGTGTTGGTGCAATTCGAAACACACCCTTTTGCCTCTGCCATGTGGGCAGTGTTGAAATCCGAATTTGACGGTACCTCTGCTGCAAGGCTTAGGAGACTCACTGTCAAACTTGATAATTTTAAGCTGGGTCCTAACACTCCCATAAGGCATCACCTAAGGGCAACGCATAACTTAATCAGGGAGCTTAAGGAAGCCGGAGGCGCCTTATCTGATGAGCAATAGATTTAAGCTGTCATGAGATCTCTCCCAACAAGTTGGGACACCATGAAACACCCCATTACTCATAACGAGAGTATAAAAACCTTTGCTGATGTAGCTCGCCACCTCCAAATGGAGGATGACCGGATGGAAACTGTGAAACCTATCAGTAAGGCATATTTAACTAAAGGAAAGGGAGAAACGACCTCCCAAAACCAATCCAAGAGAAGCAAAGGCTCTCAAAATAAGAAAAGCGGCCCTAAAGTGAAGAAGGGAAAAAATTCCTTCAAGACAGGTAAGAAACCTGCAAAGAAGCGGAACATAGCAACCATCAAATGCTATGCTTGCTAACAGAAGGGGCATTATGTCAAGGACTGCCCTAAGCAGAAAAAGACTCAGGGGCCACAAACCATGTGAGCAAGGATCGTGGCAACTTCACAGAATTTCATCGATTACCAGCAAGAAGCAGATGGCTTTATGTTGGGAACAATGCGAGAGTAGAAGTCAAAGGGATCGGTACTTGTGAGCTGACCCTGCATGGAGGAAAAACCCTAGTCCTGCAAAATGTCCTCTACACTCTGAAAATTCGACAAAATATTGTGTTTGTTATTTCCTTAGTTAAATTTCATTTCAATGTCTTTTTTCATGATTTCACAGTAGACATTTCGTATGGGACTAATTTTTCAGTTTCCGGTTCTGTTTTGGATGGTTTCTTTGTTTTAGAGAATTTTAATGACAATTTTTCTAGTTCTTGCTATGCACTTTCTTTCGATGTCAATTACGATATATGCCACGCTAGATTAGGACATATTGGTCAAGAACGCATGACCAAACTGGCAAAAGAAGGTTTGCTAGGAAACGTGTCCAAAAAGAAAATGTCTCTGTGAGAACATTGCTTCGCTGGCAAGAGCACAAGGAAACCTGTTAGAAAGGCAACCAGGGCTAACCACCCTCTTAAACTGGTACACTCTGAGATTTACAGACCAACGAGTGTTAGGGCATGTCACGGAGCATGGTATTTTATTACCTTCATCGATGATTCTTCCTGATATGGCTATACTTACCTGATTTTCCATAAATATGAGGCATTAGAGTGCTTTAGAAAATATCTCAATTTAGTAAAAAATCAGCTAAGTTCAAGAATCAAAGCCTTAAGAACTGATCGAGGTCGAGAATACGTCTCTGATCAGTTCAAGGAGCTCTGTGAAGAAAGGGGTATTGTTAGGCAACTAACAATCCCCGGCACTCCTCAACAAAAAGGAGTTGCTGAAAGGAGAAACAGAACTCTCCCCGATATGTTTAGATCAATGATGGCACAAGCTGAGTTTCCAACCTCATATTGGGGAGATGCTCTTCTAACTGTCATATTCATACTTAACCGAGTGCCTTCTAAATCAATCACCACAACCCCTTATGAATCATGGACAAACCGCAAACCAAATCTAAGCATCCTAAGACCATGGGGGTCAGTGGCCTACATTCGTGATTCTTCCCATAAGTATGACAAGCTAGAACTAAGAGGCAAAAAGTGTATCTTCATAAGATACTATGAGAACTCTAAGGGGTATGTCTTCATTGGTGAAAATGATGATGGCTCAGTGACTGAGATAGAGTCAAGGGACGCAACATTCATAGAAATCGAATTTCCTAGCAGAGGGAGTATTGATCGAACAAGTTGTCTTTATGAGGATGATAGCAATGAGGTACAACAAAGTGTTCCTCAGTCTACTGATCTGAGTGGGAGGGTTGAACCATTTTCACAACGAGGTCTAACCCAGCCACAGGAAGAAAGTCCTGCAGCAACCCTACTTAGGCGAAGTAAAAGAGACAAAACTCCTAGAAGACGCTTCTCAATTAAAGGAGCAACCTTCATTGTTAGTCCAGAAAACAATGAAGAAGACCCCGTAAGTGTTAAAGAAGCACTAACAGGACCTGCTAAGGAAAAATGGCAAAAGGCCTTACAAGAGGAAATGGATTCCATGGAATCCAACCAAGTATGGGAATTAGTTGATCTACCACCTAGCCGAAAGGCAATTGGGAGCAAGTGGGTTCTCAAGTACAAACGTAAGGCTGATGGATCAATTGATAAACCCAAAGCAAGGTTAGTTGCCAAAGGGTATACGCAACAGGAAGGAGTGGATTACGGAGACACTTTCTCACCTGTTGCATGTTTCAACTCGATAAAACTGATACTGGCTCTAATAGCAAGTTTAGACTTAGAGTTACATCAGATGGATATAAAAACTGCTTTCCTGAATGGAGAACTAGATGAAAAAATCTATATGGAATAGCTTGAGGGCTTCATATAGAAAGAGACGAACAAAAGGTTTGTAAACTCTTGAAATCCATATATGGACTCAAGCAATCATCTAGGCAGTGGTACTTAAAGTTCCACAAAGCTATAAGCTCCTATGACTTTGAAATGATAGAGGAAGATCACTACGTTTATATGAAGCGGTTTGGAGACAACTTTGTCATTCTATCCCTCTATGTCGACAACATACTCCTAGCTGGTACCAATCTTAAACTAATAGAAATGATCAAAGATTGGTTATCCTTGAACTTCGAGATGAAAGACATGAGCGAAACAGAATATATCTTAGGCGTTAAGATAAGAAGAGATCGTTCTAGAAAATTGCTGTCATTGTTACAAAAGGCATACATAGCAAAGACTCTTGAGCGTTTCAATATGAGAGACTATAAGCCTATAGATACTCCTGTGGTTAAGGGACATAACCTAAGCGAGGAAATGTGCCCTACAAAACAATGCAATATAGAACTCATGAAGAGAGTCCCATACTCAAGTGCTGTTGGTAGCCTAATGTACGTCATGTTGTGTACCAGGCCAGACATATGCTTCGCAGTTGGACTTGTGAGCCGATTCCAATCCAATCCAAGAGTAAGTGCTATTGGCAGCCTAATGTACGTCATGTTGTGTACCAGGCCAGACATATGCTTCGCAATTGGACTTGTGAGCCGATTCCAATCCAATCCAAGAGTAAAACACTAGGAAGCTGTAAAGAGGATTATGAGGTATCTAAAAGGAACCGTGGACTATGAGTTGTGCTATCAAGGAAACAGCCTTCGTGCGAAGAGTTATTCCGATGCTGATTGGGCAGGAGACTTGGACAGGCGACACTCGACGTTAGGCTATGCTTTCCTACTGAATAACAAAGCAATCTCCTGGAGCAGCAAGAAACAAATGTGTGTGTCTCTTTCATCCATGGAAGCAGAATATGTAGCATGTTCTGCAGCTGTCCAAGAAGTTATGTGGCTCAAAAGTTTCTTAGTACGATTGGAAATCCATGGTGGAAGTGAGGGACCAACTCTGATTCACTGTGATAGTCAAGTAGCAATAGCCTATGCAAAGGACCCTAAGTACCACAATCGTACTAAGCATATAGACGTAAAATATCACTTTGTAAGGGATATGATCGCTAAGAAACAAGTGACAGTTCAATACTTGTCCACTCATAAGATGTTGGCAGATCTCCTAACCAAGCTTATAGCTAGAGATCCTTTTGTCAAGCATGTAAAGGCCTTGAGCATGCGTAGAGCATGATGTATTGAACTCCTTTTTCTTGTTCAAATACGCAAGCACAAGGCATGTTGTACTGAACTTTTTCGTTTCCTCTTACTTAGTAATTCAATGCATTTTATCTAGTTCAAAGAAAATTTTCTTGTATATACATTTGTGTATTTATACATGCATAGGCACGAGATATGCAATACAAATATGTCGTACAGGTCACAAGGTTGGCTCACTCACACGAGCAACTGCCTCGCTATGTTCTCATGGGACATAGAATGTTTGACAGTAGATGATCACCATGAGATGGTAGAGAAGAATCACTGCACAAATGTCGCCTCAGCAAGACTGAGATGAGACGCATAAAAGTCTGGGCCGAATCATGGATAATGTGTCATCCATGAGACCTATAGCTAGACAAGGAACTCTTCACCAGTAAGACATCATAAATAGTTGTGATGAAAGAGCTCCTGGTTCAAATGTTGGAGTGCATTTGGAACTTAAGTCTGTACGGTGCTATTAAAACCAAATAACTCGAGAGGGATTAGATATGTCACAAGTAAAGTATATGGATAAAATTAGGGCATTCGAGGCAACAAGCATACAATTTGCAGGTACACCAAGGGTGTCCTTGTGTGCTGGTCTTGCATAAAGGATTCCTAGTGCACAAGTACCCGAATCGATGACATCATGCCCACGCGGTCACGACAGATAGCTAGTATGAAGCAATGAAAGATTTAGCTATCGCATGATGGGCAGCCCATCAAGTGTGAGTGGGAGATGTTGGATTTTGGGCTTGGATCCGCCCTTGATGGGCCAGATTATTTGACCGGGTATAAAGAGAATATACCAGTCAAATATCCAGGCGATATTATGATATGTTTGACTTGGTCAAACAACCTGAATCATATCCAATCGGTTACGATATAAATCTGATTAGTTTATATTAAATTAATTAATTTATATTGTGTAGATTAAATATATATTAAGTATATATATTTAGAATTAATTGTGATTGATTCTGGATTTGAATTCAAATATCATGATATTATAAGGATATATTTATATATCCCATCTCAGATTTTATCTGATGGGCTCAGTGGATGTTTTTGGCTACCCAAAATACCCCTGACAAAAGCTATAAATAGAGGCTTCCCCTCATCAGTTCAAATCACTCTAGTAGTTGAGCTTTCCTACTATCTCTCTCTCTCTTATTTCTTTCTTGCAAAGAGGTGCTCTACTGTGCACTTAAAAGCTTAGACTTTTATAGTCTAGCTTAAGCATGAGCTAAGAAGATTCGACCCGATACATTTTCAATCCATTGTCTTATTATTCTAACAGTTCAGGTACTGTTCATATATCTTTACAGTGACAAGACAATCGTTGATGTGGCTACAGATATTTTTCCCTTTCAAATTTCTTGCCATATAGCTAGTTCTGGCCTTTGATTTGGATGTTTTGTGTTCAGGCTGAAGCTGCCTTTTCCACAAAGGGTTCTCTTAGAGCTGCATCTTTCTATGCCAAAGTATTTCTCTTTTTATGTTGATCATTTGGTTGCATTTAGTTAGTAAACTAATGCTTGAATTACTTTTACTTTGTGTCAATTAGAAGTAGTTAAAAATAAACGCGCCCGTCCATTTAAACTCCCAAAACTTCTAAATCATAGTTCATTCCCATAAATGTTCCCAAACTGTACCTTCTACCCAAAGATGCAGCTCATTCCAATCAATTCGTCGCACTTTTACATAGAACCATGTAACTTTAGAATTTGTAGGACCTTTTTCACATGAAGTTTTAGAATTACATAGCTTTTTCCACAAGAGAACCTGCATATTCTCTATCTCTTTATAGTAACTTTAGTAGTATAATCCTTCATGTCTTCACCACTTTAAGCTTCTGTTTTTTGATATTTTCTTTCGGTTGCAGGTTATGATCATTGGCTTTAAATTGACATATCCAAATGGAACTGCAACTGGTCATCTAATCAACAGCTTCCATGCTCTTTTGTACTCCTTCCAGGAGGCAGGTGAAACTGTTGGGAAAATTCTTTCCTTTCAGTTTCTTAGGGTTTCTTTCAATGGTTCTTTTATCCGATGGCTTCTCTATCAAGAATCTTGTCCTCAGAAATCTAAAGCCAAATTTCGATAACAGAGTTTGTCGTCTTCTATTTTTACTTTTGAAATTTTATTGGGTCCATCCTCATGTTTTTAATTACTTCCTTTGTATCTTGCATTTATTTTTAGTTTACTAGGCAACTATACATTTATTCCTTTCTTCCATTTTAGAATTTTGTCATATATGTGGGTTTTAAATGTAATAAATATTTCTTTTTAATTGGTGACTATAAAAAAAAATCAGAAAAAACTATGAAATTTATATTAATGGCATTCAGTGTAAGTTAACAATTTGAAGATAAGGATTAATAGAATATATTTCAATCTATTTATTATATGTATTATGTTTCTCAACAATCAATATTAATGATCAATATCTTTATATTAATATCAATATCTTAATTAGTATGGTAAGGTTTTCCTTTTTTCATTTTTGAATTTGAATTCAAATTTTGTTATTTTACTTAATAAATAGTTTAAATTAATAACAATAATTAGTTTATAAGTTTATAGTTTAAAAGTTTAATTAATATTTAAATATTATTACTTTCATATTTAATTTAAATAGAATTTCATTATTCTAATTAATATAAAATTCTAAATTCTAAATCTAAATAGAGATATATATATAGAGATTTTTTTGAACAGCTATATATAGAGTTAGCTTGATATAGTTAAAATTTGAGATATAGTTAAAACATATATTTAATATTTAAAATACAAATACAAATATATGTTAATAAATATTAAAATTAAAATATATATTTTATATAATATATAATATTATTTAATTTGTGAACTTTGAAGCTATAATGGCGAAGTCTGTCTATTGCAGATTTTATGTGGGAATAACTACTGCCAGGCTTCAGTTCACTGCTTGAGAATATCAAGCCATTTTTTTTTCCTATTTCACCCCGCTATCTTTTACTCTAAGGAAGAAAATTGATATGTTTGGTCTTTTTTTGTGGAGTGTGAATCGATGAATATAGACACTTTTAATAACATGACCAACCCTAAAAAATTGCATATTTTATACCCTCTTATTTGCCATTGATGATCATGCTTGGCCTTAAGCTATTACATAGACTGCTGGTAGTTAAGTATAGGAATTAGGGTCCGCAGATTTAGAATTGTGAGTTAGGTTACCCTTTCACTTAACTAATGGACCTGGCCATGATAAGTAGCACGGCTTCAAAAGTAATGATCATGCTTGGCCTTTGCTTAAGCTATTACATAGACTGCTGGTAGTTAGGTATAGGAATTAGGGTCCGCAGATTTAGAATTGTGAGTTAGGTTACCCTTTCACTTAACTAATGGACCTGGCCATGATAAGTAGCACAGCTTCAAAAGTAATATAGCGTATTAAAAAAAAGTGAAAATGGCCTGGGTGAATGACATGCATTTAAAAAAAAAAAACAAATATTCATTTTGTCACTTAGTCAAAATAACCTTAAAAAAGAAAAACAAATGTTCATTTTGCCACTTAGTCAAAATAACCTAGACTTTTTAAGTGCATACCCATAATTAAAAAAACTATTTAAAATATTAGAATAAAAAATATTTGCTATATAAATAAGTTCAGCATTAATTTCATATATCAATATAAGAGATAAAATTAATACCAAAAAGGTTAAAGTGCAATTTTAACGACAAAATTTATCCTAAGAGGCATTAGACACTATAAAGTTTATTTGGGTGTAAAAATATACTTGAAGTTGTCAAAAGGGGGTATCTGACACCACGTCGTTAACGTTCGTTAATTCACCATCAGAGGGGCCCATGAAGTCAGTTTTAAGGTGCATTTTTAACAACAAAATTTATATCAAGGAGTATTAGGCACCGTGAAGTTTACGGGGATGCAAAAAAAAATACATGAACTTTCTAAAAGAGAAAAATATAACTAAATTCTCCAACTCACATAAACATCCATTAATTTAATTTTTTGGGTCCCACAAAATATCATGTTTTCTCTCTTTTCATTTCTATTTCCTCTTCTCTTTAGTATAATGGACAAATTTGGGGGGAAAAAAATTAAAAAGCAAAACAATTACTTAAATATATGATCTCTCTAAAATATTTATATGCATAATTAGATTATATATTAGTTTACAAGTCAAGCAAATTAATTTGGAAAAAAATAATAAGTATAATACCTTAAAGTAATTTATTTAATTTCTTTAATCTTCTCAAATTAGTCTATTGCTTCTTATATTAAGGACTAGAAGTAGTATTTGGGTGCAAGTAATGAACCTCATATCCTAAAAGGGAAAGACGTCGTTTTGTGCAAATACATATAAAAGGTTTGGAAGCTGAGAAAACGACATGATAGAGGGAATATGCTTGTTGACTATGATGAGAGAAAGATGGATCAACTTGGAAGTAAAAATTGATGGAAACAAATATGGCATTTGGTGAGACCTAAAAGAATAAAATTAATGGATGTTTGTGGGAGTTAAAAAATTTTGTTATTTTTTCCTTTTAGAAAGTTCTTATATTTTTTTGCACCCACATAAACTTTATAATGCCTAGTGCCTCCTGATATAAACTTTGTTGATAAAAATAGATCTTAAAACTGACTTTATGGACCCCTCTAACAATAAATTAACGGACGTTAATGGCATGATATCAGATGCTTCATTTTGACAATTTCATGTATAATTTTGTAGTGTTGTTAAAATTGCATTTTAACCCATACCAAAATATAAACAATGCAATTTGTGACAACCGTTCCTTTAAAACCCATTTAGATCAAAATTTTCAACAATTTATTTGAATGATTAACCACGATAGAAAAGAAGAAACCTTAACATTTTTAAATCGCTATCATGGTTAAAAGAAATAAACTTATAATACGAGTAACATCGATCGTTACCTTGGGCCTTGGACTTCCAAAGTCCAGAAATATCATTCAACCATTAGCCCAAACCAAACTTATATGTTCAAACATACGAACTGATAAATCAATTTAATATAAACTATAAAGCTCATTAGTCAAAAGTCAACAATTTCGAAGGAGCGTTACATGCAGAGTCTAAGATGTCTCGGGCCTCCTCACGGCCCTATCATACCAGATAGTAGTAATTAAAAGTATTCTTTTACATCATGATAGTAGATGAGCCCTATGTGGCAATATATAACAAGTCAGCACATAGAACAAAAGCAGGGAGGCTATACAAGCTATAACAGCACACTATGTCTCCGAAGCCTTCCCTGATGGGCCACCACCTGAACTATCGCCTGAAAATGTTAAACCACGAGGTGAGACAAATGCCTCAGTAACCAGCTTTCCAACTCATCATACATACTAACACGTGCTCGTGATGTGTCAAGTGGGATAGTTATTAATTCTCGAGAAACATAGATATATCCATAAAAATGTAATTTCAATCATCCAAACCCTCACTATGGAGGTCAACACACAAGCCACATAAGTCTATCCCTCACTCTGGGGGATCAATCAAACATATGGGCCTATCCCTCACTTTGAGGGACGAATAAGAAGCCACAAAGGCCTATCCCTCACTATGGAGGACGAAAGAAGAAGCCAACCAATGTGCACCAATGGCGGCCTTACCACGTGGTAGGATAGGACTCAATCCCAAAATCCAAATAACAACCAATCATTCACAATATAATAAAAATGTCTCAATCTTTTCTCAGTATAATTCATAAGATATAAATTATATATCTTTTCCAAACTTCTCAATCACAATTCCAAAAATCCCACCAGACAATTTTCATAGCTCAACAAATATAATATATCTACTCGAATTCCAAATAACAAATATTATTCAAAAATAGGAAAATACTCACAAACAACATATTAGCACATATAACAAGTGGAAAGTGGTTACCTCTTACCAAAGCAATACTAAGAATTTCCACAAGGTCAATCCTTTGCTCAACCAAAAATTAATCTACACAATTAATATAACCACATATTAATGCAAACTAATTAATTAATTTAACTTCTCTATATTAGTTAAATTTCTAATTTAATTAAATTTTTATTCTAAATTCTCGCAACTCTCATAACCCAAAAATTATTAAGTATTTTAGAAACAACTTAAAATTTCTAACAACCCAAATTATTTATTTACCACCTCCAAATTATTTACCTTAATAAAAAGGATTTTCCACAATTTCTAAATATAAAATTATTATGTTTTAAATTCTAAAAATCTCATTTTAAGTTTAAATCTCAAAATCAAACTATCAAAAATTCAATAATACTTCAAGTATTTATAAATAAATAATGTGATAAAAACCTTTAATGGTATAACTACCACATATATATATATTTCCACAAATAATAAACTTTTTAGCTACAATAATTATTTTAAAACCTCCAGTCACCCAATAAATAAAACTAAACCGATTAAAATCTTAATAATATGCCAAACAACCCAAATAAATTACTTAACTTGAATTTAATCGGTAAAAATATAATATAAATCATATATAACAGATTTTTCAACTAGAAAAACTAATTCAAATACTAAAAACCAACAAATGGACAAATCTAACTGATTAACATTAACAACTCATTTACTTCTAAATTTCTATAGTCATCTTTTGTCAAAATTCAATACTTAGATCATATATAAGTCTCAAAATTTTCTCCAATCACTACAGTAATAATGTAAATAGGAAGCTCAAAATATACAGGAAATATTCATAAAGAAAGTTTGATAAAAAGAAGTAATTTTATGTACTTAAAATATCTTTAAAGCTTACTTTCTCCTTCACCGGTATGCTCCTCTCTCTCACGCACACTCCAACTCTCTTTCTCTCTTTTCTTCTTCTCTTTTTCTCTTTCCTCTTGCGTCTGCCGGGGGGAAGAATGAATTGCTGGGGGTGTATTTAACACCCCCACACATTTATTGGGAGAGGGGGGTTTTTTAAACTCAACCCCCAACTTTCCACCACCCCCAACTATTTGATTATGGTTGAGGGAGTATCAATAGGGATAATTTAGAAAAAAATTGATAAATATGAGAGATAGGTCTTATATTTAGGACTAAAATAAATTCAACGATTAAGTCCTATATTAAAAACTAGAAGAATAATAAGCAAGTTACTCCCTCCATCCCATATCATGAGCAACTTTATATTAGATTACGTAAATAAAAGTGATAGTTAAAATTGGTTAAAGACAATAAATGTATAAAAATTAAATTTTTTCTCTACAAAATACCCTTATTTATGATGAGAGAATTATGAAAGAGAGAGAATATATAATGAATGGATATTATATTAAAATAAGTATTTATTAGAGGCAAAACAGGAAATTTGTTATAAAAATTTAAGACAACTGTTAAAAGTTGCTTATATTTAGGGACAAGGTAAATATGGTAGTTGTTGCTTATAATATGAGACAGAAAGAGTCATATATAAATAACAGTGTATTAAGGAAAAGTGAAAATGGCACGAGTCAATGCATGCATAAAAAAGCGATAAATGTTTACTTTCTCACTCAGTTAAAATAATTCCCAATCTTTTTAAGCGAAGGCTCATAATTAAGAAACTCTTAAAATTCTTAAAATAATAAATATTTGCTATATATATATATAATATGTTCTGAATAAATTCATTCTTAATTTCATATATCAGTATAGAAAACAAAATCAATAACAATCCAAAATATAAACAAGGGAGTTTATTTAAAGCTCTAAAAATCGCGCGGTTCTAACAGCAAATATCACAATGGGACACATGTTTACTTTCCTATTTAATGAAAATAATTCCTGAACATTTAAACCGCAAATACATACTTGAAAAAAACTTTAAACATTTTAAAAATAAAAAATATTATATGATATGTTTTGAATAAAACTCAGCATTGATTTCGTGCATAAGTATAAGAAAATTAAAATCATGTCAATATAAAAATAATACAATTTATTAAAAACATGTGAAAATAGAATGGATCAATAGCAAGTATAAATATAGGACATATGTTCACTTTCTCACTTAGTAAAAATAATTGCTAAACTTTTGAGTGTAGACCCATAATTAAAAACCACTTAAAATTCCAAAAATAAAAAATATTTGCTATATATGATATGTTCTAAGTAAATTCATAATTAATTTCATACATTAATATAAAAAATAAAATCAATAGCAAATTAGTTGTGGGCATAGCAATTTATTTGCAAAGCTCCTCTGGAGATTTTATCATTCTAAATGAACTTGATATTTGATGACTGGGCTGTGACTCTTCTCTCTTTTGTTTTTAGATTTTTTTTTTAACTATGTTTAATTCTTCTCTAGAATATTTCACTTTTACTACGTTTCGCAGCAAATATCATAGCTAAGTTCATTTCTAATCTTCATTTTGGAGGGTGGCTAAATAAGCAGATGAGAGAATCATCAAGGGAAATAGCTTTTCAATTTCACTCATTTTTCCGTTGTTATCTTAATTCGTATAATCTAAAAATTTTTAAAAAAATCATAACTCCCTAACTTAGGATCAATTAAGACTATTTTTATTATAAATTTAAAAGTAAGATTTTGATTTTTTTTTTTTCTTTCAAGGGATATGCAAGCATGATTTCTTTGTTGACATGGGTTGCGGGTGGTGCGGGCCGTGAAGGCTCGATTGCGAGAAGGCTAACTCAACCTCACCTTTGTGGGCTTTTTTTTTTTTTTTTAATTTTATGTTGTCATTTTTTTCTTATACAATGTATCTTGAGCTCTTTATACTCTTTCCTTCTTGGTTAATTCAAATTCTAATTTGGTAGTACTACTTTCGATCTTTAATATAAGAGATAATTGATTAATTTGAATAGATTAAAAAAGTTTGTTGAGTTTGTTATTTGTAATGCTCAAGTGTTGTCTTCTTCAAAATACCCTTGCTAATCAAATGTACTAACTAAAACTATCATTTGATTAAATATTTAATATGTAGAACTACTATAAAGACTACTTTGAAAGAATTGAATAAATATGATAGACAAAATAGATTAAGGTCTTATATTTAGGATCAAAATAAAAGTCAAATGATAGTTTATATTAAGTACCAGAGGTACTATCTTATTTTTTGGGATACATTTTTGTTGGTAATATATTGATGTTATATTTAAAGCACTCAATTTTATTAGTAAAACTAAATGTAAATAACCAGCTAAACCATCCTTAACACTAACAATCTATAATTTAATAGAAAATACTAGCAAATTATCGAAAATACCATGAACAAAAGAACGAAACATTTAAAACAACCAAAGTCCAGATATGATTTTCCAAACGAAATTAAAAAAAAAAAAAATTCCACGTTATCCTGTGGCTTTTGGGTTAATCAGCCATGGGCACCAGCTTCAGTGGCATGGGCGAAGAGACCAAAGTCCTGCTTCTTGGTGGGTTGGCTAAATCTGGACCTATTCCCTTCTATGGGTTGATGGGTTAGGCTGGTGGGCCCAACTTGATTGTCAACTTTACAGCCAACAAACGAGACTTCATAGTATTAAAGAGGTTTTCTATAACACTAACTCCAGTCCTAAATATAAGAGTTAGTTGACTCATTTAAATAGATGAAAAGAGTAAGTTAATTTAGTTATTTGTAATACATAGGTGTTATCTTTTCTAAAATATCTAACTAATCAAGTTTACTAGTTAGAACTATCATTATTAGAAGGACTATTTTGGGGGAAAAAATGAATCAATATGAGAAACAAAGTGGATTAGAGTTTTATATTTATGACAAAAATAAAAGTCAAATGATGTCTTATATTAAAGATCGGAGGTAGTATTTATATTTACTCTTCATCCTTAATATATGATTTTGAACCTAGCATTTTTTGTGGGGTTGGATTGCCGGCTCCTAACTGGATGTGAAATCTTAACAGGTCCTATGACCAACCAAAAAGTAATAATAACGTAGCTAACTATTGTTACCATCTAATTCAGGATATCTATTCACACTATGTAGACATCGATTCACAGTGATACTCTTACAATAAAAAAAAAAGTTAGGGGCTCAATTTGTTTATTGTGAGCTTATTTCTTCCATGGCCAATATTTATTCACGGACAGTTATTTGTTTTTGTATCCCGTATAATGCAGAAAGATGGTATGAAAATTTTAGTCTTGGATACTGATGGACAACAAGTAACAAGACTAACAATATTATTTAGAGAGGTTTTCAACATTTATGTTTAGTCTTCACCTATAATGTGTGAGCAATCAGTTGCACTCAATTTGGAATTGCTCTGTTTAATTCTACTCTAACAATCTTCTTTCTCTATAGTGAGCTATAAGATATAGCAATTTCATTTATTTCAAGAAATTTCTTTTGTTAATAGTGCCCATAGTTTCAACCCGCGCGGGTCCTAAAACATTGGGAATAAAACAATTTAATTTAAAATCTGAAATATTAATTTTAAGCCCAAAAGAGTAACTTTAGAAAATTTTGCCAAAATGTAGAATGACACGCGGTTCAGAATCTCTTCTCTTCTCTTTCCATCCTTTTTCCTCTCTCTCTTTTTTTTAACCGTTAGATTAACGTATTTCAATGGTTTATATTTTAATTTTTATAAACTATTTATAAAAAATTTTTAGGAACATTTAGTGCACTTGCAAATCATTAAAATTAAATTTTAATATAGTTTATAATTTATAATTTATATTTTTATAATTTAATATTTTAATAATAGTTTTAAAAAGATTTTAGGGAAAATGACATTGAGGTCCCACGCAAGTAAGTATACAGCAAAAAAGTCCCTTCAAATATGATAATTCTTTTGAAGTCCCAAAAGAACTTTAATGCAATTTAGTAAAGCGTGGAAAGACATTTCTACCTTGGAAAGAAGCAGAAAGTAAGAGGGAAACAAACACAAACTTCATCAGCGTTTCTTCCATTCGAAGCTGAAAATCTCACCCAATCTACTTGCATCAACCATTAGCAAAAACCAACTAAAACTTGTGGCCTTTTGTTCCCATTTCCTTCCAATTTTTGCTTCGAAAGCTATCAGTGAAAGTGGTGCTCGTCGGTGTCATCGTGACCTGTCGTTGAAGGGGTTGGTGTTCGGCATCCAATTTCAGGTGTGATGCTAACTTTTTCTTATTGTTAACTTGATACCTTGTTGCTTTTTATGTTCCATTTATGCGATTTGTCCATTTGGGTGGCTATCTCTATTATCATGGGTAGCCAAAGGATGAGAAAGACAAGTTTGTGTGTGTCAGTTTCAGCTTGTGACCAAGGAAGAAAGATGAGAATGCAAATTACCTAAGGAGGTAGTTTCTATTTTGGATTTAGATTGCAATACTGTTGGTAGCAATCCTGTGGTTACCTAATGAGATTTCCTTTTATTATAAAAAAAAAAAAGTAGACACTCGTCCTTCTTTCATCTTTCCTATTATCACCAAAGTGCTTTCCTTTAATTATGATTAATTATAATTGCAATTCTTAGACCAATTAATTAATTAGGTGATTTCTTTTTCATGCATATATAAATAGTTGTTAATCTTTCATGTTCCTTTTTCCTTGCTAGTTGTCTTCCTCCTCCTTATCATAAACTATTTAGATTACCATGAAGCAAAGAGGCAGAAAGTTCAATGCGATGACTCATAAGGGAAATATAGGCAAAGAGACCGTCAATAATTTCTCTTGGTTTTTATGATAAAGTATTGTGTTTAATATTGTACAATCGATTGTCAGAATGATGCAGTGGAAGGAAAAAATTTAATTAAGGTGGTTATGTGAAAATTGCTTGACAAAACTCGTGAAAACCATTACTTAAAACTACTGAAACTGTATAATAGTTAACAACTTTTATAAGACTATTAACAACTTCAGTATAGCAGTTAATACAAGTTTTTTGGAAAATTCAACAAGCTCCGGTGGTCAAAAAAAAATTTTATAACTTCAGCATAACAGTTAACAATTTCGTGACGCTATTAACAACTTTATTATAGCAGTTAACAACATGTTTTTTGAGAAATTCAACAAGCTTCGGTGGTTGGAAATAATTTTTTTGAAAATTTTTACAACTTCAGTATAACAGTTAACAACTTTTGTGACGTTATTAACAATTTCAGTATAGCAATTAACAACAGGTTTTTCAGAAAAATTCAACAATTGCTCGCTTGGAGTTTCGATGGCCGGAAACAATTTTTTTGAAAATTTTTACAACGTCGGTATAACGGTTAACAACTTTTGTAAAGCTATTAACAATAGGTTTTTTGATAAATTCAAAAGGTAGCATTTTTACAACTTCAATAATGCCGTTAACAAGTTCCGTAATTCTATTAACAACTTTAGTATAGCATTCAACATGTTTTCTTAAAACTTCAAAAAAATAGCATTTTTACAACTTTAGCAATTACTTTTTTTTTGAAATTTTTTATAACTTCAGTATACAACGGTAAACAAAATTTTGTAATGTTATTAAAAACCGCAGTATAGTAGTTAACAACAAGTTTAACGAAAAATTCAAAAATTGTAGCATTTTAACTGAAAATATTGTACTTGTTAACTGTTAATTATACTGAAATTGTTAATAGCGTTACACAAAGTTGTTAACTGTTTTATATGAAGTTGTAAAAATTTTCAAAAAATTGTTTCCGGCTGCGGGAGCTCCGGCAACCAATTGTTGAATTTTCTAAAAAACCTGTTGTTAATTGCTATACTAAAGTTGTTAATAACGTCACAAGTTGTTAACTGTTATACTGAAATTGTAAAAATTTTCAAAAAATTGTTTCTGGCCATCGAAACTTGTTGAATTTCTTAGAAAACCTGTTGTTAACTGCTACACTGAAGTTTGTAAAAATTTTTAAAAAAATTATTGCGGACTGTTGGAGCTCCGGTGACAATTGTCGGCTGATCGCCAGAGCTTTGATACCTGCCGCCGCCGGAGCTCAAGTGACCGGCCAGCCAGTGGGGGTTTTGGTATTTTAAAAA